>NC_079545.1:425000-510000 GCF_015846415.1 Triplophysa dalaica
TGATGACGACATAACTAAACTCACACTGTCTTTTCATGTGCACTTCAAGTGTGATGTGGCGTCCGTTTCTGTGTGTGAATGAGAAACACAATACAGGCGTGTGAACCTCAAGGAGATCGATCGCAACAGGACAGATGTCACCCTCAAATCAGCATTGCACACAACACATCACAACGAGGGAATGTTGACCGTTGTCTTCTAATATGAAGTGTTGTTGTGTGTTGATTCTGAGAGATCTCTGTGTGTCTTCAGTACTGAACAACAGAAGACGTTTAACACATTTCACTGTAAGAGTCAGAGTTAAGACAACAAACACATCTGTGCTGGACACTGACACTGACTCTCTCTCTCTCTCTCTCTCTCTCTCTCTCTCTCTAATATCACTGCAGAGTTCCTCATGATGATATTTCACAATTGATAACTGTTACAATAACAATAACACAATATCATGAGACACAAATGCTGTGTCCTAATTCACCTACTTTTTCTTTGCACTAAAAGTATGTTCTGTTTTTGTTATTGAAACGTATATACATTTGAGTGTGTAGCAGAACAATCTGCACGCACTGGGACAGACTAACATGAAGCGAAAATGGCCGTTGTTGCCTAGACAACATTCTGGCCCATAACTGTCCTTAAAATACAGTTCTTATATCCATTGAATCATTTATTCAGTCATTGTTTCATATGTTATTTTTTTATTAATTTAGTGACGCATCAGTTATTAAACTCCCTAAACTCCGCCTACTTTCTTGCAGTGAGTTATGGGTAATATCAGCCTTCAGAGTGTGCATCATTCTGCACTTCCTATTTCTACCAGAAGTAGTAGATCATCCGGTTAATCTTGGGAATACTCTTTTCAACACATCACGAGAGACATACACCAATACTATCTAGGATGGAAAGTATGCGGATTGGGACGCAGGTAAACGCTTCTCTTTTTGACACAAAGCAGAAATGCATTTAGGCGTGTTAACATGCCATTCAGTTCTGCCATACAACACCTGAGTAAATTATTATAATGATTGTTTAAAAGAAGTTCAAATGCATCATGCTGCACCTGTATACATACTGATCTTACATGAACATTTATTCATTTAGCAAGACGCTAAAGCGAGATTTTAACATTGAAACTTTGTCTTTTGTAAAGACTCATTGCATGAAATGCACGAACACAAATATTTGTACCGTTTTCAAAATCTTTTAGTGTAAGCACACTAGACGCATGGCCAGGTCACTGTCACAAATTCAAAATGAACAATAATTCAGAAACAAATCTGAAAGCAACAACACTCTATCATCTATATCAACAATAATATTCATGAGGCAAACATCAACATGACAGCAGGGCTCCATATGTGTATTGTTTAACAGCTGGCATGTTAGAGAGGTTTCTGTATAACACATCTGTATATTGACCCGTCATCATCACAACTGTAAGTAGGGCTGCACAATAAATCTCATTTCAATCCTGATAACAACTTAAGTTTCCAACAATTAACGGAGCATAATCGAAACTCCCAATAAGGTCAGAAGATCATCGCAAAGCTTTTATCTTTTAACCTCCCACTTTATTTCAGTAAATAAAAATACTATTTTTTTACTACATTTCTAATATTGTTATACTTTTTTGCAAAACCAACAGACAAACATGAAGTGTGACCAATAGTAATCTGTAAGAAATAGTAAGAAATCTGAAGGTAAAAAAAAACATACAGTTTTTAAGAAGTTTAATGGCAGCTGATTATAATATATTCAATGGCAATAATCATGTTTATTAATCGTTATTAAAATTTTGAAAAAAATAATGATGAAGATCATTTGACCCGTGATCATGCAGCTCTAACCATAAGTGTTGAAGTCAGAGCACTTCTAACAATCCAACACGAGCCGAGGACAAAACAAGTCTACACACGTTAAAGTCATAGTAACAGAGCTGAGCATCTGCGCTCTCTCTCTCTCTCTCTCTCACACACACACACCCGCCCAACTCAACTCAACCAAAAAAACATACAGATAAGAATCTAACACCAAACTCCAGCTACATCTGCTCAGCTGATGGAATTATGTTTCCCGCTTCACATTCATCTGTGAGAATCAGAACTCATAGACGCAATCCTCATAAATGATACCAGAAAATAAACTACAGCAGGGGTTTTCAAGCTAGGGTCCGGGACCCCCAGAAGGTTACAAGGGGTCCCCCAGAATTTTTCTAGGCACAGAGATTAAGCAAAAACGATAAAAGTCCACAGTGTTCATCTGCTTTTTTTGCTAAGGATTATTTCCAGAATTGTTCATATATGAATCTTTCTAGAGAGTTTTTCTCACTGTAGTTTCTGTAAAATTGTTGCAGACTATTTAGGTTTAGAAACAAGTTGTTGTCTTTATAATATCCTATTCACTATTTATCTAAGAATTTGTAAACGTTGTAAACAATAGATTGATATATATTTTATAAAAAGGGGTCCCTCACAAAAGGTTAATCATAATTGGGGCTCCAAGGCATCATGAAGTTTGAAGACTCCTGACCTACAGGACACCAGGACAGCCACGAGCCATCTGAGCCATCTGAGCCACGTCTGTCATCTGTCATTTTCATTTCTCCTGATTACAAGCGATGTCCAAATCTAGACAATTCACCCGTTTTTCAGACGTATGGTTAAAGATGTATGAAAGATTTGACATGTACGTTGTGTAGTTACCAGTGTAAACGAAATGCTCAGCTTCAAGAGGAGGCTTGAGAACAACTACACAACACACGACTGCTGAAGTCAAAAACAACACAATGTTCATAACTGATCAAACTCTACCCAAGGTTAGCTTTTATTCACTGTCATACCCTGATATGTTGTAGTTTGCCAGTTTTTGTTTTCATTCTGTGCCAACCGTATATTGTTGCTTTAATCTGACCTGAGGCAGCATTCACAGGAAATCTTGTAGAAATGTGCTCTAATGTCATGTGTGTAGAGATGAAAGCAGGTGACTCACCGTGGTCGACAAACACGTTGAGGAAGTGTAGGGCTCCCTGTCGTGAGGTCTCTCTCTTGCCTGTACCCTTGATGAAGGGCAGGGCGGGCAGACTCGGTCTCCTCTGGTCCCCAACAAACTTCCCTGGCTGCTGCCCCATAAGGGCAGGATGCCAGGCCACGGCAGGTGTGGATCACAGCGCTCCAGGGGAGGAGAAAGACCTCTGCCGTGACACACGTCTCACTTTCCACAAGACCGATGACAGTGAGACGGGTCAGGAGTCCGGCAGGGATGTCAGTCAGTGTGTTTCCTGATGTGTGTTACTGAAAGTCATTCAACTGCATCAACGATTTTCAAGGCACTTTGGCTGTGAGGAAAGGTGTTTTTCTTAACACATTATAGCTTATTTACAGTTATATTAGTAGATAATAGTGTCAGGGTGATGAAGACGGTTTGAGACACGTTCATCTCGAGGACAAACACATGATGATCAGTGTTAAGCTCGAGCTGACAGTGTTAGTGATGTGATCTGTCATCCTCACATCAGATATGACACGACTCACGTCTGATGTCCTGATGTCCAGAAACATCATTATTATTATTATTATTATTATTCACACTCGCTCATATTCATCTGAACACGCAATCGTAGATCAAACTGATGACATTTAAACAGCAGATTTCTGTCATGTAATGTGAGTAGTGTCGAGCGCGGTCAGTAGTTTCTTAACATCTACACCAGCTAAGTTAACGTTACAGTTAAATACAACATTCTTCTGATATAAACACATTCAGATGAGAGTTCACAGAAATAAACACCTGGAGATCATGTGAACACACTCTCTCACCCTCATCCAGACACTGTTATCCTGTTTAATCTCGGAGTTTGTGTAAATGTAGTTAAAGTCCGTTTTAGTTTTACTTGTTTAAAGTCTCTGGTCACTTCCGCGTGCAGCTCTCTCTCCCTCAGGAGGATTTAAATCTTCGCTTTCCCGCTCTCGTTTCTCTCTTGTCGGGGTGTTTTCCTCACCGATCGCACGCTAGATTCGGTCGCAGGTTTTAAAGTGTTATTTCTTCTCATGTCTTCGTTTAATTTCACATTTATTTGCACTTTTCTCGCAGCCGTTCGTCGTCGCAGGAACCGCCATGTTCGCGCACGCGAGCTGCGCTGGTGACGTCACATGGCGCGCGCTTCCGCCAATGCTCAGTTGATTTGATTTTCTGCACATAAACTTATTACTCGTAACCCAAAATAAATGAAACCTTAGTCTAAGATCTTCGCTTTAACATCGTGAGTTCAGTTAAGCTGCTTAAAACGACATTATAACTTTTTTCATAACATAAAAAAGGATTGGTGAAGTAATTTTGTTTTTACGAAATAATATACAGCACACTGCATATAAACGATATTAAGTAAAGAGTTAAATAAGTCTGTTTGTAAAGGAGTAATAGTTTACTTTGAAATGAATAAAATGTGTTTGTTTGCGGTACTGCCCTCTAGCGGCATTAAAGTACATTACACAAATAAATCACATCAATAAACAATGACATTAAACAGATTCTGAATGACTCGTTCACATTCATTTTTAAGCAGGTCGCCCAGTTGACAAGAACTGACTTAACTTACATTTTAACTCCCAATTCAAGAACTCGTGCACTAAGAAACATTTCACATTAAGTAATATTTTACTTATTTATGTTTTTTCTTCAGGATTTTAAAGCCTGGAAACATTTGCACGTCTGTGAAAACTGTTCTGACTGCATACATGGGTAGTTTCCTCATTATAAACAAAAACTTGACACTGACAGCTTTGTTTGTAAATGAAACAATAAGGCACCCGTCTTCAGATAAATGTTTTTATTTAAAAAAAAAATAGCTGCTATTTTACAGCACAGATACTAAAATAAACATTAGTTATAAGTCAAAGCAACCGTTTTAAATACTTTAGCATTCATGCTCAATGAGGCGCTGTCGCGTTTCCAGAACAATCTCCTCCATCACCTCTGGTTTCAGGATATCTTTAATCTACAGAGAGACAAGACGTTTAAATGAGAACAGCAGAGGTTCAATAAGACACAAGCGGTTGATCATATCACGAGAGACGCAGATGAACTACCTGATGTGAAAGAGAAGACTCATAGCAGTAAAGCACACTTGTGTCATACAGCAAAACCTTATGAGCTGACAGAGCCAACAAACAATTCCTCAATCGAGAAATCACCTCTCGATCTGACAGGGACACGGGCTAACACACACGAAAGAAGAGTCATTACTACACATACAGGCTTAGAAACTGTGAACAAACAGTGAAATGATGAAAGTCTGACCTCTAAGCTGGTGAAATATCCTCCGGCCTCTCCATCCTGCTGATCGGGGGTGGGATACAGCCACACGTAACCATTGTTTCCCAGGATGATGGAGGCACCACACAGTAGATTGTGGAAATGTGTTTTCTGTCTTTTCACTAGAGATGGTGAAACCTGTACAAGCACACCTTGACCCAACTGAAAAATACAATCAAAACAGATACATTCTCACATTATAAAGGAATAGTTCACCCAAAAATGGTCCCTATTGACTTGATCGTATCTCTATTCCCAATATGGAAAGAGACCTATTCCTTTAAAGAGTGTTTTAAGTGTCAGGGGAGAAACAGCTCTCTTACCTTTCCATACTTCAAACTGCGAGTGTGCAGAGAAAGAGCGCCGTCAGAAAAGATGGACTGAACCTCTGCCTTTCACATGTTAAAGAAATACACTGCACAGCTGGAAATGATCCAAATCTAAACACATTGTGACGCACAAACTAACTTTATGACTTCTGACTCAAATATGGGTTATCTATCCAAAGTGTTTCTATATGAAGAGAGGTTGAAGGGCGGAAGCACATTTCAGATTTGTACATTATGATGGCAAAAATAACATTCACTGACTGTTCATTTCGACATGAACATCTCAATGATTTATGAACTGATGGGTTTGGATACACTGATGAGATCTCCCTCCTGAAGATAATCTCTCATGGCCAGCTCGTCCTCAGCTGATCGACGTCTCTGAGAAAACAAACAAACTACAACTCATTCATATGAAAGCCTATTTACACAATTACAAAATGTTGAGATATAAAGTAACACATTCTTGTTAAAGAATTCTGATTTTTATGTTCAAACTATATTCCACAAACACATCTTTAGTTATTTGTCAAGTAGATGCGTGATATTTAGGTAAAGAATGGATGACTGATGATCGGTGTGATGACGTGTTGGTGGTCCTCACCAGTTCTCCTCCAGGTAAATTCACTGAAGAGAGGAGCAACACAGAATCCAGCCGAGAGTTTGTTTCCACTTTCCAGCGTTTCTGCTGCACCTGAATGTTATAAGAGGAACTTAAGAAGAGCTTCACAAACAAACAAACAAACAATCCCACATCACATCAGTAAACACTACAGACCTCCGTAACCCTGCCGACAATCACATCACCAACTTCACCGTTGAATCTGAAAGGGCAGAAACAGTGTGACGTTCCACACAGATCAGTGAAACACGTCACAGAATGTCGAGTCTGATATTCACCTGGTCTTCAGAGGTTTCACGCAGATGAGTTTATTCACTCGCTCCACTTCTCCAGCAACTGATGCTGTGAGTCTGTCTTCATCCATGTATGTGCCATGACCTCTGAACATGAGCAACAACATCACAGTCTTCACATGTGCTTTAAAATCTCGAAACATTTGCGGATATAATTTCCAGGTCTTCATTGAAATAGTCATTTTAAACAGTGTTGACTCATTGGTCAGCATCAGTAAGCACAGAACGCAAAACTCATCACTTCAATATCTGTAATGTATTTACCTCATAAATCCAGTGTCAGATGTGATCACTTCTCCAGGGACCACCAGTTGTTTGTCATCCTGTGATTGTGTTGTTGTTGGTAATGAAATGAATTTGTGAACTGCCGGTAATCTCATTTCTGCCGCCATGCTTTCACTCTACACACATCCAAGATGGCGGACAGCGTCAGACTTTCAGAATAAGAGTCACGAAAGGAAAATGTGTGCGCTTCGATGAATAAATATTGGATAGTAATGTATTAATTCGTTTAATTTATTGTGTTTTTTAAATAAATGTATTTGATTTGTGAATTTTGTTTGCAAATAAGAGTCCAAACTATATAAAAAGTCCATCAGAGGGGGTCATTGCATTATTTAAACAGTTATCTATTAATTCATTCAGTCAAACTGATATAACTGAATTTGTTTTGTTGCTGTCTGTAATTTCACTGATGCTTGTTGACTTCCTCCTCTGAGCTGTTATGATTATCTTTCTCTATCTTTTTTTCTATTCAAGTTCATTTCTGAACATCTGGTTTGATTTACGTCAGGACCAGAACCAGCCAACGCTCAAAAGTCTGTTTATTGTCAATTCTGCCACATGTACAGTACATACATATAGAGGATTGAAATTGCGTTACTCTCAGACCCATGGTGTATACAAATAACATTACACTGAATCAAAATTGTATTAAAAATGCAAATAAATACAGATTATTATATATATGTAAAATACAACTATTACAAGCAAGAAAAGGCAGAAACGGTTTCGCTCAGTGCGAAACATTTGAATGAAACATCTTATTCTGTTTCGCAATTAGTGAATCCATTAGTCTCTCATTAACAAAAGTAGAAAGAATTATTAAAGTTACACACAACAGCATTTATTTAAGCTAGAGTATTATTAAATTATTTTTTACTCGTTGCCTACTTGAACTCCTTTATCATATACTCAGATGTGTCATTGTTTAAAGGTTTATGTGTTAATAGTTTTATGAACGAAGCTCTGGTGTGTAACGTAACTCCCGCGATAAGGGGGCATGGACACGTCTCAGTTTCCGGGGGCGTAACTAATTTGCACATCAGCGTCACGGTTACTTGCAGAAATCACAAATAATCGGTTATTATCAGACCTGCGTGTATCAGACAGTGAGATGAGCGATGTTCCAGGTTTCGGTAAAGCGCTGGTCATCATCACCGGCGCGTCGCGAGGCTTTGGTCGGGCTCTGGCTCTTGAGATCGCGGCTCGTGTGGACGCAGCAGGTTCGGTTCTGATTCTGGCGGCTCGATCAGAGGTTAAACTGCACGAGTTACAGACGCATGTGACTCGCGTCGCGTCCGAACTCACTGTGCGCTGCGTGACGGCGGATTTATCGCGTAAAGAAGACGTCGAGCGCGTTATTACAGTGATCAGAGAAACACAATGTGCTGATATTGATCATCTGCTGCTCTTCAATAATGCAGGTCATACACTTTCTCTATTTTAACTGTTAAAGACCTTCATTTCTTCTCTCACTAATCTGCTTGATTAAACCTTACAGAGGAACCGTGATGGTTTTCCTACTGTGATCAAAACCAGTGGACAAAGTTGCTGAGCTTTTTGTCATTTACTGTGGTAGGGGAGATCGGGGGCAAAGGTACAAATCTTTACATTCTCCTAACTCACACTACTTGAAATTCACAAGTTATCATTTGATTTAAGAAATAAATATAGGTGCAATATTTCACATGTTATTTAAATTTCGCAGTCATCTAAACTTTAGACGACAGAAGAAAAATACTTTTCAATCAAAAATTAACTTTCATACAAGAAGATCAGTGTTTTGGTGCAAAACGCAGCCAGAGAGATAGTCATACGGCGCATGTGCAGATGAAGTGTTGTCGCTGTTGCTTGTTTCTGATTGGATGAATTGACGCTGTTACAGTTGCCCTCGGTCTCCACTGGTGTTCATTGGTGTCGGATTGTTTTATGCTCAGGAAACTTTGTCTTTACCATCCCTGCGATATTAAGCTTATAAATGATAATTGCGTTTATTTTATGTTCTGCACACAGCTTCTCTCGGTGATGTGTCGCGTTATGGTCGTGACTTCACGGATGTGGATGAGGTGGACTCATATCTTTCGTTTAACGTGAGTTCTGCGCTCTGTCTGACCACTGGAGTCCTGCGCGTGGTCCCGCGGCGCGTCGGTTTGACGCGCGTCATCATCAACATCAGCTCACTGTGCGCGATCAAACCGTTCGCGTCGTGGGTTCTGTACTGCACGGGGAAAGCGGCGCGAGAGATGATGTTCCGCGTGCTGGCGGAAGAAGAACCGGACCTCAGAGTCTTGAGTTACGCGCCAGGTACAACAACACAACGCGAACGCGCACTCATGTTGTTCTCATCTCTTCTGTTGTTCACCTCATCTCGCTTTGGATAAAAGCGTCTGCGGAATCACGTGATGCATACAAAAATTAATGTTCAGCGTGTAGACTTAAAGCTATTAATATTGTTTAAATAAAACATTTACGCATTTGGCAGACGCCAAAGTGACTTACATTGCATTATTCTATACATTTGTTTCTGAGTACGGCAATCAGTCACTGATTGAAAAGTGATGAACATGGAGTTTTAATGCAATTTCTATAAGTTGTTTTTCTAGTTGTTGTTTGACAGGAGGGATGTTGTGGATGTATGCACAGGACCTCTGGATACAGACATGCAGCTGCAGGCGAGGAGCAGCAGCGCAGACGACAGCGTTAGGAGTGCATGCAGTGCTGTGCACGCTCAGGGTCAACTGCTCACATGTGAAGCGTCTGTCAGTAAACTCACGAAGGTTCTGCTGGAGGGAAACTTCACCTCTGGAGCTCATCTGGACTTCTATGATGTATAGATTTGATAAGAAATATTATTGAATCACATTCCAAAGTATCTGATTGCTGCTCTTATCATCTGAGATTCTGTGTGAATTGTGCCTTGATTCTGATGTCAGCTCATTTTTATTACTTAGCCTGTTTGATTATAGTCAAGTGAAACCTTCACACATATTCCATATTTTTGAGGAATATAGTGTGTGTGTGTGTGTGTGATAGAGAGAGAGAGGGAGAGACACACGATAATACACTTAGATTGGTGTGATATTCATGTGTTACTGAGCAACATCAGAGTCTCCTCATACAGAAAACACTAATCACTAATAATTATACTGTCATTTAGCATTTCAGGATTATATTAAAGTTTTTATGTAGACTTCATTAATATTATTATATGTGACCCTGGACAACAAAACCAGATTTATGGGCGAAATTTTCTAAATGTTTTAAATAATCTGAAAGCTGAATACATATTATTTCTATTGATGTATGATTTGTTAGAATAGGACAATATTAGGCTGAGATACAGCTGTTTAAAGCTCAGGAATCTGAGAGTGCAAAAAATCTAAATATTGAGATAATTGTCTTTGAAGTTGTTAATCAGAGGCGCTGTGGCAGGACATCCACTCACAAAAATAAAGTTTTGATATATTTAAGGTAGGAAATTTACTAAATATCTTCATGGAACATGATCTTTACTTCATATCATAATGATTTTTACATAAAAGAAAAATCGATAATTTTTGACCCGTAAAATGTATTTTTGTCTTTTACTAAAAATGTTTCTTTGCTACTTAAGACTGGTTATGTGATCAAGGGTCACATTTGATAAATGATGCCATTTGTTAAAACTGTGACTCGATGATGATGAGTTTACATCAGTATTACCTGCAGACAGAAATATATACTTGATAGCAAGTTTTCAATAAATGCATTTGATTAAAATCATGTGGTTTTCTCCTCAAGTGGTTGTGGAGTGGTGATGTTAAAGGCAGACATTGGATAAAAACTGGACTCCTGCAAAAGTCTTTGATTGACATCTGCCACTGCTGAATATCTGTCAGTGGATTACAGTGATTTTTGACATTAGAGAAACAGTATTACAGTAGATATTACGTCATATGTACCAGTTGCAGGATTCAGTGTGATCCTGACCACACCCACACACAGCTGTTTTAGAAAGACCAATCACGTGACGGATGCTCTGACCAATGACAGATTAGGTGAGCATCTCAAAAAGCCAGTTCAACTTTTTTGAGTTGTGTTTATTGAAACTGCAGTCGTGACACATTTCAGCTCTCAAACCATGATGCAGATGCGTCCACTGCGCAGTCCTGCAGCGTCTGCGTGTGTGAAGGATCTGCTGCTGTGATTCTTGTGGTGTTGATTCACTGCAGGATCTCTGGGAGCATCTGCCAGCTCCTCTTTTCCTCACTTCTACTGTAAACACATGCCTGTGAAGTATACACAAATGTTTGGAGACGTGACTTTTTCCAAACATCGATCACGCTCAGATTTGGCATTCTGAAGCTCACCTTAACTCAGTTTTGACATTTCAGAGGTGCTCTTCGTCAGATATTCTTTCATTTCATCCAGTTAGTCTTAAACGCTCACTGTCATCATGTATACGCATGAAATACTGCAGCAGAGTAATGTGTGTGTGTCACCTGATGATGAGCAGACGCAGCTGACAGATATAAATACCCGCAGGAGCGCAGCAGCACACTGAGGTCACAAACACCCACGTGACTCCATCATGTCACCAACGGCACTCGGGACAGGAGCGAGTCTATTTTTGGTTTGGATGTGAAGGGAAGTTTGGAGAACACAGTGAGCAGATCCTCCAGCGGCAGCAGCGTGTGGAGATGACCGTGGATAAGATGGATCCCGTGGAAGTGTTCGCGGCCGGAGAGAAGGGTCGAGGTCTGCGCCTCACTAAAGAGATGTCAGCGGGAGATGTGGTGTTTGCCGAGGCCAGCTTCGCCGCTGTCGTGTTTGACAGGTAAACTCATGCTTCTGATCTTATCTTCAGGTGTTATTCCACCTGTTCTCTGTCATCAGTGACACGTGTGAGTGAGTGTTTGTGTTTCATTGACTTACAACAGTGTGTTCATGTCTCGCACATCATGTTGGATTCTTCCCAAGAGCTTCTGGTTTTAGACATGAAGACGTTTGGCTTTCTTCACAGATGTTCAATATAATTGTTGGGACAACATTCCACTCAGACTTGAGGGATAAGTTTAGAGTTTGTGTGACGTTTAGGATTACACCTAGAGTTATTTGCTTATACACCAGTGTTGTTAAGCCACGTTTTACTGTCACTTTAGAGATCTGAAGTTGCGTATGGTTTGTTTTTTTTCCACACAAATCAACATACCCAAACATTTCTCACTTGATCAAGTCAAAAAAAATCTGATCAGGTAAAGAGAAGCTTTTCTTCTTCTGTAATGTCAACAATTCATAAAAAACAGAGACATCAGAACAAGCACGTTTAATTCAGACACTCAGAATGTGATTTCTAATGTGACATTTATGTTGAATGTGAACGGCAGTGTTGGGCAAATTACTCTGAAAAAGTAATCCATTACTAATTACTAATGACAATTTCAATAGTGTAATCAGAATTACTGTACAGATGACTCTCTCCAAAATGTATTTAAGTACTAACAGCCCCGGATTGGTCGTCGGGAGAATCGGTATGATTCCCGGTGGCCTGTCGACTGATTTGGACTGCTGCCAGCCAGCTACGGTAAATATTTTACATACACATGTGGAGAGCACGTTATTGTAGCGGAGAACTACGTCACTATTGACGTGCGAGCGCGAAACTCTCTGCTATCATGCGAATTAATTTTTCTCTCGCCCAAAACTGGACGCATATTGTGTGCAAGAGCAAAAAAAATCAATGTTCGAGGAATTCATCTTCCGCGTGCGAGCGAAGAGCATCTAACAGCGCGCGGACAGTTTTGTGCGTGAGCGTCAGAATCCCGCGTGCGTGCAGAGAGGTTCCTGCTCTCACACATCAATTTTGACTTAATTTCGCGCTACAACAACGCGCTCTTGACATTTGTCAGTAAAATCATGACATAAAGTTGACTTGACGTTGGACATAACATATTTGTGAACTTAGGGACCGTCAACAAAGTGACATTCACGTTTCTAGCGTCAATAGCATTTAAAGAGAAAAAACAGTCACAATGCAATGCAGGAGAGATTATTGACAGCAATTAGGCATATTATGTGTATTTTTTTATTATAGAATCTAAGGATAGAATGAATCTTCAGTTAAAGGGAGTCATGAATTAAGACATCAATTTTAACCCGAGCTTTTGACGTGAGGTCCACAGATAATTCTAACTCGTGCAAATAGGGCGAATGTGTAACCTAACGTTACGTCTCTAACCAAATTCACAAAAAGGCTCCTATAAACAGATATCCATTCATAATGCTGCATTTACTTCCAAGTCTTCAATGAGGCACGACCATGAAATCCGAGCGTTTGTCGAGCCGGTCTCAAAACCCGGTACGCGGTAAAGTAGCCCATACTCATTGATTTGTATGTTTTGAATGTAAAAACCACGCGGACATCATACGTAGACCTCATACAACCATATTAAACAAATAAATAAGGCCACTTCAGGACACCTTTAAGATATATTGTAGTATAAATCGTTAAAATGTGCTTTTGTGATTTGGCCCCATCACGCATTTTAATATTTGTTTCCTTGAAACTTTTTCTTATTTACATGTATTCACTGTATTTATATAAACTATTCACTCTCCATTTGATTAAGCATCGACGACGCATTGTTTGATGATAAGGAAGCATTCCACATTTAATATAAAATAGGATTTAAAATAGATTTGTGGTTTCTATTTGTGGTTTGTGGCCTAGATGAGTCTAGGATTTCCCGGCCTGAATTTGTGGCCCAGTCCAGCCCTAATTATTAATGACTTTCTATATCATACATCAACCTCGATTAGTTAATTGATTCAAGTATAGACATGAAACGGCTCTAAATTCATTCAAATAAATAATATTAAACTACATAGAGTAGCCTATTATTATTAACTGACCAAAGTATTACACATGTCAGAATTAAACATTAAAGCACAGATTTTAAAGTTAATTGCACTATTGAATACACATATATATTTTACACAGTATTTAGTTTAATTACATCAAAGTAACTGATTAAATTACAGCAAAGAATAGAGTAATCCCTTACTTTACTTTTTCAAAAAGTAAAAGTAATCACTTAGTGACTAGTGCTCAACACTGGTGAAAGGTTTGTTTGGGGTTGTGTATCCGCTCAAAGTTGAGTTTTAAAACTGTAAATGAAAGTCATACAGACATGTAGATGTTTGTAGTTTGAATAAGAACATGAATGATACAGATGTTTCTGAAATACAGCGATCTTACTGCAGCGTGGAGCTGTTTTGAGAGAAGCTCATGTGACAGATCACAGTTCCACCTCCATAAAAAGTCAAGAAGCTCCGCTGTCGTCTGCAGCTGCCGGACAGAAACCAGTCGAGCTCTTAACTTCAGCATGACATAAACACACACACACACACACACACCAGACACACACATACACGTCTGGTTTATTATCTCCGTTGGGACAGTCAACAGAAGTAATGATCTTTAAACTGTGAAAATGTATATTTTATCCCCTAAACCTAAAGATCATAGAAAACTTTTTGCATTTCTAGATTTAAAAGAATATTGTTCTGTGCGATTTATAAATCTTTTTTGCCCCTGAAGACCTTGATTTTGTTCCCCACAGTGACACGAGTCCCCATGAGCCCAAAAAGTCAAGAAGCTCAAACCTGAGAGAGGAGCGAGAGAGAGTAACAGAGAGACAGAGAGAGACAGAGAGAGACAGACAGAGAGAGAGAGACAGAGAGAGAGAGAGAGCGAGAGATTGAGAGAGTGAGAGAGAGAGAGAGAGAGAGAGTGAGAGAGAGAGAGAGAGAGAGAGAGAGAGAGAGAGAGAGGTGTAGTCACTTTAGAACTTTAAATACTTCAAGCTCTTGCAATATTTATGTCATACACCCAGGGCCGGATTAAGAACACATTAGGCCCTGGGGCTATAGCAAACCCAAAGGCCCCCTTCATTTTATTGCCACGCCACAGTATCTTCTATGTGTTTTATATTTATTCATTATATTATATTTTCTAATCATTTTATATAATCTTCTATTATTGCAATTTAATTTATTACTTATATTTAATTTCAATTTATATAAGCACAAGTATGCATACTTAACTTTCCAGGCTATTTAAAAAAAAACATTAACATTGTTAAAATAGGGTCTTGCCCTTAAAAAAAGTCTCCTTTGAAATTTAGCTGAGCAGAAAACACTAATGATATAGTTCGAATCCGTGCTTCTCACCATGAGTTCCAGGGACATCCGTGTTAAATGTCTCAGTGTTTCTGATGACTGCAAACGAGACTTCATAAAGATAACTTTGAGAAGGATCTCTCTCCTCTCCATTGCATTTGTTACCGATCAGATGTGCTGTGTGATGTAAGAGCAGACGCAAATATTTCATTTTGCACCGTAATGCTACTTTCGTTTCCATCTAAAGGGTCAAAGTAAACATTTATAAAACCCTTTCATTCTAACTGGTTAGTTACATGAACAATAACTTACTGCTGCTGCTGACTCGCCTTCAACATGTAAAGCTGCTACAGAGAATTTCCTCGGGCACGGATGTTTTTTCCGAAAGTGATCAGAAGTAGTTAGTTAGTTAGTTAGTTAATTTTGTAATTTTAGCTGTAAGATTTGAACTTTATTTCTCCTTTTATCGCATCACTATCACTTTTTCGAACACCAGTGAGCCACACACCTGCGGAATACTTTGTGTTCTCCACATTAAAGCATAACGCAGAGAGGCGTTTCTGACGTCATTGCGCAAACTGCAAAGCGATTTTGATTGGACAGGCAATTATATCCGTCAGGAACATTTTCCAATAGTTTGTTGTTATTTTACAATCAACACTTATATGAATTGTCAATTAATGATGTAAGGACAGCTCCCATTTCCTCCAGCCAATCAAGGGCCCCTTCTTCCGCGGTGAAACTATTTTATCTTCAGTATCTCTCAATTGTAATGTATATTTCAACGAAAATATAAATTCATTTTTTCAAGTATCTTTTTCTTCTAAATGGATCATCTCATTGAATAACACACGAGAAATGACTACATACAGTCACACACATTAATGAAAATAATTAATATACTGTATTAATGTGTTGATAAATACCTGAATAAAAATGAGTATATAAATTCAACAATATATTGCCAATAATCGGTATCGGTACATGAAAGTAATTTTTCATGCAGTCGGCTATCGGCCAATAGTTTAAAAACAGCCGATGATCAGATGTCCTGTCAATCAGAAGAGGACAGGAAAATGCAATGAATTTGTGCTCGGTATTTAGAAAGTGAAGTCAACTTTTAGTATTTAGTCCCAGTGAAATAAAAAATGACATTGCTTATATTTTCATGAAATATTGCAGCGTTTAATGTAAAAAGTTTTACAATGTCTGTCATTTTATTTTTTAAATGAATGTGCGCTCATAATCTACTGTCCTGAAATGACTCTCCATCTCAAATGATGACATTTGCGGAGCATCAGTTAACTCCTCCCCTTCAACTGTCAGTCTGCTGCCAGTTCCATTTCATAATCAATGCAACCGCTGTTTTACACATCCAATCAATTTGCAGGGAAAAACACAAGCCACACCCATTTTTTTGAAAATATGTAAGTAGGTAAAGTAGGTAAAAACGATCACAAATCCGGTTCATTGGTACTTTAAGAAACATCATCAGTTTGATGTTCAATAGTTAGTCATTATATGAATGAATAACATTCAGAAAGTTAAGAAATAGGAATTTAATCTTCAGATTCAGCATGAGCAGATATCCTGTAGCTCAGTGGCAAGAGCATTGTGTTAACAACGCAAGGTTGTGGGTTTGATTCCAGGGGACTGCAAATACCTATGTAAAATGTATAGGATAAAGCAATGTAAGTCCAAAGCGTCTGCCAAATGCCTAAATGTAAATGTATATATATCAGTCTGAGGCTCTTGATATCGGTGGAAGGATCCGTGCTTTTATAAAATAAATGATCAGTGTTTAATGTTTAAATGCAGAATACATCTCTATCAGTTCAACATGAGCTGTTGACTTCTTGGTGAACACTGTGTGTAATGTTAATTGTGTTGTTGTCAGTCTGTCTCTGCAGGTGTGTCACAGTTGTTTTCGGCGTCAGTCCAATCCTCACCGCTGCGCTCAGTGTAAATTTGCTCACTACTGCGACCGCACGTGCCAGCGCGCCGCATGGGACGAACACAAACAGGAATGTTCTGCCATCAGAAAGAGTGGAAAAGCACCCAATGAGAACGTGCGGTGAGTAAAGTCACGTGACCCACAGATAAAGCAGAACTTACATTGAGATGGTGCAGTGTTTACAGTGCGGTCTGCTCACGCTCACCTCTGATCCTGTGCTCAGTCTGGCCGCTCGGATCATGTGGCGTATACACAAGAACACCGGACTCGTCTCCGACTCTCAGCTCACCACTCTGGACCTGCTGGAGGATCATTTGTCTCAAATGCCGCCGGAGGACCTGAAGGAGCTGAGAGTCGATGTGCAAAACTTCTTTCAATACTGGCCAAAGAAGAGCAAGACGCTGGGAGAGGATTACGTGGCTCATATCATGGGTGTGGTAGGTGTCGCTGTAAACCACACTGTACTTTTATGATTCAGACCAGAAACACACCTGTCTCTCTCTCTCTCTCTCTCTCTGTTTCACACTCTCCCTCTCTCTCTCTCTCTCTCTCTCTCTGTTTCACACTCTCCCTCTCTCTCTGTTTCACACTCTCCCTCTCTCTCTGTTTCACACTCTCTCTCTCTCTCTGTTTCACACTCTCCCTCTCTCTCTCTCTCTCTCTCTCTCTATTTCACACTCTCCCTCTCACTGTCTCTCTCTCTCTCAATCTCTCTCACTTTCTCTCTCTCACTCTCTCTCACTGTCACGGAGCCCGACGAGCTAGTGGGAGTCGGAGAGTCTCGGGACTCGAATGCATCGGTTGGCCTGGTACAGGTTGATGTGGATCAGCTATTTGAGGAAGGAATATGATGTTAGCGATTATTTCACTGATGTCAGTTCCCAAGAAAGTACTGCAGGAAAAAAAGTAGCTCTCAAATGAAACCACCTTATTATACAGTAAAACAGATGATGATTTTCTCAATGATACTTTTAATCAGCGAAGACAAAATCTAGAGAAGTATTTCCCTGATTTACAACTGTTTATTGATTCTTCCACTAGGGCTTTGAAAAAAGCTTCTATGGATGAGCTAACTCAGCCTGAAAGATATAGATTAAAGAAACATGTCAGTGTTATTAGAAAAGGATTAAGACTCACATCATAAGAAATATTAATAAAGTCATGTATACTAAAGTGATGTACTACTTCTTTTGCATTCTTTTACCTTTTGTCATGGCAACCTTAAACATTGGGACCTTTACAGTTACCAGTCTCAAATGCTAAAACACATTTCACAAACGTTTCCTCCATGTTCCCCAATGTCTAAACACAACACCCTTTTCTAAAGCTACAGAAACACAACCACACCTTCTCACTTCAAAACTCAAACTTTCACACCAAAAGAGCAGCTCGAAGCTTTCAAAAATGTAAACACTATACACATCATTACACACTACAGCAAAACAATTGAAAACACAATGCTCAATTTGTGAGAAGGTTCTTTGTTTCATAACTGCCAATGCATAATTTTAAAACCTTTACAGTAATGGATCTTCTAAGATCTCTGCAGAGGAATAGGCATTTAGATTTGTGAGTTTCATATGAAGAGTATAAATCCATAGTAAATTCTGCATGTACACTACAATGTACGCTTCCACAGAACAAACCAAATCAGAGAGTGTTTACTGTTGGTGGTGAACCACTCTCTGATTTGGTTTGTTCTGTGGAAGCGTACATTGTGCCAAATGATCACATAAATGTGATGTGCGGGACCAGGATGGTGTTGTTGGCGGTCCAGGAGGATGTCTTTTAGCTCCTCTAGGAAGGTGAGGAGACGTTGGGTGTTGTAAGACCCAAGGACAGCATGCCGGTGGACAAGCCCCTCCAAACCCATGGGCGCACAAAGAGTAATATTACCCCCCCGTTGGTGATGGAAACCTCAATGATGGCTCTTTGACCATTGATGTTACGGCCTCTTTGTCTTCGTTTCTACAGGTTGAAGCCAGCCTCATCCAGGAAGAGGTACTCATGAGGTCTGGCCATCGCGTCCAACTGTAATATCCTCTGTGAAAATGTGAAAGTGCACAGGTGTTCAGAACAACAGTCAAGCAACAGGTAGCATAGTATTGTCCAGAAGTAATGTAGGCCACTGAGCAAAACAGTATGTCCACTAACTGTACTGTGAACATGGATGTATACTTACTTGCACATACTCGTAACGTAGGTCTTTGTGTCGCGCAGAGTCGCGCTCAAAGGGAACCCTATAGACCTGTTTCATCCGCATTTTTTGGCGCCGGAGAACTCGGTCTATTGTGGCCAAGCTGACATCATCAATGCTCTCAAAGTTGACATTATCGGCAATGACTTTGTCTCTGATCTCCCGGAGTCTGATGAGGTTGTTCTCACGAACCACATCCACAATGAAGGTTTCTTGTGCCGCTGTAAATATGGCAACCCTCCCACCTCTATGTGGCAATCTTTCAACTCTAAAGAAAGAAACATGTTTTGTCAATTGACATGTTTTACAATACAGTAACAACTTATTTGAAACCAATAGACTACTTTCACAGGCTTGTTACAGTTTTTCTCAATTGTTTACACACATTTTCTGAAAGCATGCCTCATATTCTCAGAACTCTACACACAAATCCAAAAAAACACACACAATGGGCAAAACCCCTCAGTTCTCCAGCAAAATGAAACTTTACATTCAAAACAATCTTATTTCTTCTCAAAATGGGATTTTGTTTTCAAATGACACACACAAACCATCATTTGTATAGACATTAATAAGAACCAGCTGAACACTGATGTGCTCAATGTAAAACACTATGATGAATGTAAAATACTTAATTGAATTAGGCCTTTTTTGGTTCAGTGTTACACTTACTACACAGAGTACAAATATGAGTGTGTTGTAAAATATTTGAGAATATTGTTTTTTACTGTAAATTTTATTTTATTTTTCTCGCAAAAACAATGTACACAGTGTACATCCCATTCCCAACCAACACAAAGTTGCACATACACTACATACAAAACAACAGAAGAATTTACTGTATACAGTTACAGTAAAAAACAAACAAAAAAAACTATGCTGCATCCTCTCTTCTGTTGCGGTCTGGCCACAGCACCTCATCCACATCACAAGCAATGTTTTCCCTGGCCAAGCAGCGGGGGAAATACCGCCTAGCATGGCGATTCCAGCCATGGAAAGCATCAGCTGCTATATCTCCACATGCGTCCTCCATTGCTTGGAGAAGTGGTATACGCGTTTGTGGATTTCGGTCATACACTTTCCATCTCCAGGCAGAAAAAAATTCCTCAATAGGATTGAGGAATGGAGAATATGGAGGGAGATAAGCAACTAAAAAGCGTGGGTGGGCAGTGAACCAGTTACGAACCAGAGCAGCCCTGTGGAAACTTACGTTGTCCCAAATAACAACGTACCTGAGCTGCTCTGGGCCATCTACCTGATCTGGTGGAATGAGTGTGTTGTGTAGGGTGTCAAGGAATGTGATCAGATGGGCGGTGTTGTAGGGGCCAAGGGTAGCATGGTGATGGATGACGCCGTGGTGGGTAATCGCTGCACACATTGTGATGTTCCCTCCGCGCTGGCCAGGGACTTCAACAATGGCACGCTGGCCGATGATATTCCTTCCCCTCTTTCGTCTTTTTGTGAGGTTGAACCCAACCTCATCAATGAAGATGAACTGGTGCTCCACTGCAGCCACCTCTAGCTCAAGGACTCTCTGAAACACACATGACAATTTCAGAAATAGACACGGAGTGGTCAATATTGTGAAGCACAATCATTATGATTACAATATTGAAATATGTATAATTTACTGTATACAGTGTTGAGAGTATGCATCAATTGTGGGACTCACTTGCACATAGTTATATCGCAATTCTTTGACTCTCTCTGAATTGCGTTCAAATGGCACTCTGTAGACCTGCTTCATCCTGAGATGATTTCTGCGCAAGGCACGGTCAAGTGTTGATAAGCTTACCCTATCAATATTTTGAAACATGTCATTGTTTTCTATTATTTTTCTTTGTATTTGCCGTAATGTTATGGCGTTGTTTTCTAGGACCATGTTTATGATTTCAGTTTCCTGTTCAGGAGACAGAACACGTTCCCGACCACCTTGTGTTGGTAATCTTTCAGTTCTGCCAAACAAATAGTAAAATACTGTAAATACAATGTAGGTATACATTTCCTAAATACTTAAAACATAATTTGCAGAATTTTTACAGTCCTACAGAACAGTACTCATTGAGTACTGTATTGATTTGCAGTACTGCAATTTTCTAGTGAGAGTAGATTTCTTACCTATTCTCATTTCGGAAAGTCCGGATGATGGATGCTGCAGTGTACCTGCTCAAATGTGGCTGTACTCTTTGCCCAGCCTCCCTCATTGTTAGACCATGGTTGACCACATGATCAACCAAAGTGGCTCGGATCTCATCAGAGATTACAGTCCTTGGCCTTCCTCGTCCTCCTCGTCCTCCCCGTCCTCCTCCTCTAACTCTCACTCCTCTGGCTCTGCCTCTGTTTCCAATGTTGGCATCCATTGCTCCAAAACAGAAGAGCTCACCTGTTGCCTTTTTATGCTAAAGCTCTGATTGCTAATTGTAAAACTGTGTGACGGGTGTTTGCCCTTGTGATGAGTCAGTGTGCATATTTGAATGGCAGTGTGTTCCTTGTGAAAACAAGATATTTTCTGCATGAAAATTGTGCCAAAAGCAGAGAATTGTGTGTAGTGTTTTGAAAAAAGTGTTTTATAGAACTGCAATTTGAGTGTAAAGCAGGAACTGTGCTTGTAGTTTAGCAGAATTGGTTCAGGGGGTTGGTGAATGAGTTACATGTTGTGGTCATTGTGTCTGAAGTACCAGAATTTGTGTGTAAACAATTGAGAAAAACTGTAAATTGTATTGTGACAAAGAAAGCAATAAAGTACAATACCTGTTGTGTTGTCTGAATGCCCTGATAATGGTGGCCAAGGTGAACCTACTCAGGTTTGGACGGACTCTTAGTCCTGCCTCAGCCATTGTCATGCCATGGACAATGACATGGTCAATGACTGTTGCTCGCATCTCGTCCGTAATGATGGTGCGAGGTTGTCTTGCTCTCCCTCCTGGACCTTCTCCTCTCCCTTGTTGGCCTGCTCCTCTCCCTTGTTGGCCTCCTCCTCTCCCTTGTTGGCCTGCTCTTCTCCCTTGTTGGCCTGCTCCTCTCCCTTGTTGGCCTCCTCCTCTCCCTTGTTGGCCTCCTCCTCTCCCTTGTTGGCCTGCTCTTCTCCCTTGTTGGCCTCCTCCTCTCCCTTGTTGGCCTGCTCTTCTCCCTTGTTGGCCTGCTCCTCTCTCTTGTTGGCCTGCTCTTCTCCCTTGTTGGCCTCCTCCTCTCCCTTGTTGGCCTCCTCCTCTCCCTTGTTGGCCTGCTCTTCTCCCTTGTTGGCCTGCTCCTCTCTCTTGTTGGCCTGCTCTTCTCCCTTGTTGGCCTCCTCCTCTCCCTTGTTGGCCTCCTCCTCTCCCTTGTTGGCCTGCTCCTCTTCTTCCATGGCCAGCTCTTCTCCCTCCTCTGACTCAAATTCCTCTTCCCCTGACTCTGCCTTCATCCATTGTGTTTGTCTGGAATCTTCAGCAAACTGTGCACTCTGAACTTGATTTTATACATGTGGTCACAGCATTAGCAACAAGTGTCTTCAATTTTTGAGTCGTTGTGTGTAATGAATGACGCCAGGTGTGTTCATTGTGTTCAAATATTGCTGACTGTGGCAAGCATTTTGCATAACATGAGCTTTCATTTGAGAATATGAGCAGAGTTCTTTTGCAACTTGTGTTTTAGCAAGGAAAAATGTGTTAAGATTTATGAGAACGGAGGATTGTGTTTTGTGAATTGTGTCTTCATGTGAAATGTGTTTATGATATTGGAAAATGATGGCTAGATTTAGTAAATGTGTTTAGACAACTGGTCATTTGGTTTAGAGGATTGGCTTTTGTGTTTTAGCATTTGAGAAAAACTGTAATGTTAATGGATGTAGATGCACAAGGAAAAGAGTTGCTTTATTTGATTATCTGCCTCTAAAAAAGTTTTTGCAAGAAACATAAAGATCAGCAAAATCAAGCACAGTGGTGTTGATATTGGAAAGGCATTATTGAATTAAGTCATGGTACAAATCTTAGTGCAGGTGTTGCTATTCTTTTTTCTCCAGGTGCTAGTATGCAACCAGATGTGGTTGAAATAACACCTGGTAGGATTTTGAGAGCTGATATTGTTTTTGGCAATACACATTTTTCGTTTGTTAATGTGTACGCACCAAATGTTGGACAAGAACTCATCTCATTTTTTAAAACGCTTTCTGATGCTTTATTACAGTGTCCTCAGGGAAATGTTGTCGTACTAGGTGGAGATTTTAATTGCACTGTTAACTCTTATTTGGATAAGAATCATGATGAACCCCACCCTTCTTCCACTGGGACTTTAAAGAAATTAATTAATGAACAAAATTTAGTTGATGTGTGGAGGGAAGAATTCCCTGGACTCAAACAATATACATGGTTAAAGGCTAATTCCAATAATCTGTCAGGAGCTAGACTTGATCCCTTTTATGTCAAAAAGGCTAAAAGGGGTAGGTTTTTTAATAGTTCGAATTCACCATCTTTTCTGTCAGACCATCACTATGTGTCTATTGTAGTTTCTGTTTCTCTTTCTAAATCCTATAAATCACAATGGCAGGTTTAATAATAGATTATTGCAGGACTGTAATTTCATTCACTCCTTTAATCTTTTCTGGAAAGCTTGGAGAGAGGAGAGATGTAATTTTCAGTTACTGAGTCAATGGTGGGATGTTGGTAAAACACAAATAAAGTATTTTTGCAGCAGTACACTGCACATAGTGCAGGAATGCTCAAAGCAAGAATGAAATCTCTCTAACAAGATATCCTTGGGCAAAACAGTGACTGTACCAGCAATAATTCAACTTTTATTGACTCTATAGCAAACGATAAACTCCTGTTTAGAATTTATTAGAGGAATGAGGAAGAACAGCGTATGTGACCTATCCAAATTAAAGGAAGAAGAGCAAAATGAGTTGGATGTGCCTTTGACTTTTGGAGAGATTTCACAAGCTGTTCAAGAAATGTGTTCTGGGAAGTCACCTGGATTGGATGTGTTTTCCGCAGAATTTTTCAAATCATTTTGGAATCTACTGGGGCAAGACTTACATGAAGTTTTTCTGGAATGTATTAATCAAGGGGCCCTTCCTTTGAGTTGTCGAAGAGCAATTTTAACATTGATTCCAAAAAAGGGGGACCTTGGGTCTCTGAAGAACTGGCGTCCGGTATCACTGATATGTGTTGATTTTAAGATTGTATTTAAATCCTTAACTAACAGACTTAAGAAACATATGGCATCTGTCATTCATAAGGACCAAACATTTTGTGTTCCCAAAAGGACAATATTTGATAACCTGTTTTTGATGAGGGATATCATTACAGTGGCAAAAATGCACAATTTGGATATTTTTTTTTTTCATTAGATCAAGAAAAAGCGTTCGACAGGGTTGATCACCAATATTTATTTAAAACTCTGGAAGCCTTTGGTTTCAGTCCATATTTTTTATCCCTCATTAAATTATTATACAATGACATTTATAGTATGCTGAAGATTAATGGGTCGTTAACTAGGGCCTTCTCTGTAACGACGGGTATAAGGCAGGGATGTCCTCTTTGTGGTCTTCTTTATGCAATTTTGATTGAACCTTTACTAGTCTCACTTAGGAGGGAGCTAAGTGGTTTTAATATCGCAAGTGGCCCCAGTGAAGTATCAGTCAAACTTACAGCGTATGCTGATGATGTAACAATAGTTATAAAAAACACTGAAGATGTTACAAAATGTATTTCTTCCTTAATCAAATATCAACAAGCATCATCTGCACGTGTTAATTGGGAGAAATGTGCATCTTTGCTGTTGGGTGACTGGCTAGATACTGGACCTCCTAAACTGACGAAGCAATGCAGATGGGCCAGAGATGGTTTTAAAATCCTTGGCTTATTTTTTGGGACCAAAAATTATACCGAAAAGAACTGGGAAGGCTTAGGAGACGAGGTAATTCTTAGAATTCAGAAGTGTAGATGGATTCTACATCATCTTTCCTTTAGGGGGAGATGTTTGGTTATCAATAATCTAGCAGCTTCAATGTTATGGCACAAATTCACCGTACTAGTTCCTCCCAAGGAATTAGTTTCTGGTGTTCAAAAAGCATTTGTACAATTTTTTTGGGATGGCTGTCATTGGCTCCCTCCAGGTATTCTTTATCTTCCTGTAGCAGAAGGGGGGCAGGGAATAATACATTTGGAATCTATAGTCATGAAAATGAGGTTACAATCCTTACAAAAACTATTATATAGTTCAGATTCTGTACCTTGGGTTGTGTTTGGATTACATATACTCTATAATTTTGGAGGAATTGGTCTTGAAAAACAGTTGTTCTTAATGCAGAAGACTTGGGGAGAGAAAGTGCATTCTTTAACTTCCAGTTTTTATTTAGAAGTGTTTAAATCTTGGAGTTGTTTTAAAATATTGAGACACGAAGATGAACATTATGGTGTTTTAGAACCTATCTTTTTTAATCCCTTTTTCAGGTATCAGATAATGTGTCATCATATTTAGTCATTCAATTTTGAATGCTGGATTTACAAAGTCATAGACTTGATTGATTTAGAAAATGGCCAATGGAGAACTGCACAGGAAATTGCTGATCAAGTTGGGATAAAATCAGTAAGAATTGTGGAGGGACTAGTAAGGAATCTCAAGGAATCTTTCCCTCAGAATTTTCTTTCCTTTATTAATAATACTCTTCTGAATGGTGTTAGTTCTCTGACTTTTCCTGAGGTCAAGATTAGATTCAACTTCAATTTTATTGTCATTACACATATACAAGTACAGTGTAACGAAATGTAGTTTAGGTCTAACCAGAAGTGCAATTAGCAAGTGCAGATATACAGTGTGAATAAATACAGAATACAATATTAGGAAAATAATTTACGTTGGGCATGTACTATGAAAATATGACAATCGGTATGTACTATGAACAATATATACAGAAGGCTATATACTGTGAACATTAATGTACAGGAGGTTATGAACAGATAACAATATAGACTATACAATAGTACAAGTGACTTGAGTGTGCATTAGTTACAGACATTAGCTATTAAAGTTACAGTGCAGTAGATGAGTTAATGTGGTTATTAAAGGTACGGTGCAATACATGAGTAGATGCAGATATACAGTTACAGTGCAGTAGATGAGTTAATGCAGTTATTGAGGTTACAGTGCAGTAGATGAGTTAATGTGGTTATTAAAGGTACGGTGCAATACATGAGTAGATGCAGATATACAGTTACAGTGCAGTAGATGAGTTAATGCAGTTATTAAAGTTACAGTGCAGTAGATGAGTTAATGCAGTTATTAAAGTTACAGTGCAGTAGATGAGTTAATGTGGTTATTAAAGGTACGGTGCAATACATGAGTAGATGCAGATATACAGTTACAGTGCAGTAGATGAGTTAATGCAGTTATTAAAGTTACAGTGCAGTAGATGAGTTAATGCAGTTATTAAAGGTACAGTGCAGTAGATGAGTTAATGCAGTTATTGAGGTTACAGTGCAGTAGATGAGTTAATGCAGTTATTAAAGTTACAGTGCAGTAGATGAGTTAATGCAGTTATTAAAGTTACAGTGCAGTAGATGAGTTAATGCAGTTATTAAAGTTACAGTGCAGTAGATGAGTTAATGTGGTTATTAAAGGTACGGTGCAATACATGAGTAGATGCAGATATACAGTCACAGTGCAGTAGATGAGTTAATGCAGTTATTGAAGTTATAGTGCAATAGATGAGTAGATGCAGTTAGTTATGCGATAGATGCAATAATGCAATAGATGAGTTACAGTGCAGTAGGTGAGTTAGTGCAGTTATTAAAGTTACAGTGCAGTAGATGAGTTAATGCAGTTATTAAGGTTACAGTGAAGTAGATGAGTTAATGCAGTTATGAAAGTCAAGGTGGTTCTTAAAGATTGGGAATCTGATGATAACAGCCAAACAAAAATTGCTGAAAGTTTACGGTGCACTGGATTTTCTTTGTATTGGGAGAAAGTATATATATCATATGTGTGTAAAATCTCTGCATATGGAACAACTGAAACAAAGACCAGATACAAAATGGAGGTCTCGGTTTTCTATTTCAGATGAGATTTATCCATCATGGAGGTCATTGTACAAGCCTCGTATCTCTAAGAGATGAGGAGATATTCAGTGGAGGATACTACATTGCATTATAGCCACAAACTTGTTTGTATCTAAGATTAATGAGACTGTTTTGCCAGAATGTCCTTTTTGCGTTTCATATGTTTTGTGAGTGTTTTACACTTAAGTCACTATTTGAAATACTGGAGAAAATTGTCATAAGATTGGGTTTTAAATTTACCCATTGTTATTTTTTTTTTGGCTGCAGATATAAGAGGTCTTTGCAGCAACAGTGTACACTTGCCAACTTTTTAATAGGACAAGCTAAATTTGTTATTTTAAAATCGCATCAATGTAAAAATTAAGGTCAAGATGTGAATTTAGTAACTCTGTTTAAGTCTTTAGTGGAGTCAAGAGCGGTGATTGAATATACATATTATCAACACATGAATAATGTCATCTATTTTGAATGGAAATGGGGTGTTGAGAGAGCATTGTTGACTGTGTGTGATTCAGGGAATTTGGTGTTTAATTGGTAATATACAGGAATCTTATGCTTTTGTGTGTTTAATGGTTTTTTATAACGCTTAATAAAGCTTTTAAAAAGTCAAGTCTCTCTCTCTCTTTCTCTCTCTCTCTCTCTCTCTCTCTCTCTCTCTCTCTCTCTCTCTCTTTCTCACTCTCTCTCTCTCTCTCTCTCTCTCTCTCTCTCTCTCTCTCTCTCTCTCTCTCTCTCTCTCTCTCTCTCTCTCTCTTCTCTCTCTCTCTCTCTCTCTCTCTCTCTCTCTCTCTCTCTCTCTCTCTCTCTCTCTCTCTCTCTCTCTCTCTCTCTGTCTCTCTCTCAGATTAACTGTAACGGTTTCACGCTGAGTGATCAGAGAGGTCTTCAGGCCGTGGGTGTGGGTCTCTTTCCAAACCTCTGTCTGGTGAATCATGACTGCTGGCCCAACTGCAGCGTCATTCTGAATCACGGCGAGTGAGTGACCGACCAATGATTCATGTCAATGCTGTTACTGTCCGCTCACAATCTTCAGTGTGTGGTTTTGTCTTGCAGTCAAACCGCTCTGGACACTACATTCCACTCCGAGAGAAGGTAAAATCTGACCTTTGACCCCGCCATGCTGACAGTGTCTGTGTCATGACCCTCATACGATCTAAACGCCAGACAACGGTCTGGTTTCACAGGGCAGCTTTATTTTAAGGCTGGACTAAGATTAAGTTCAACTAGGATATTTAAATTGCTTTCTGAAAAATCCTCAAGAAATGAAACGTTACCGGTGGTACATCTTGAGACTCAACAATGTCACAAATGTATTTTAAAACATGTCAGGTTTTAAGTGAACTTTAGTCAGACAGTGTTGTGTAATGCAGCAGAAGTCATTGTTATCAAATCAAAGACACGTCATAAATATCTCGCTCAAGGGTTCTGAATGAATGAATTCAGTTTAGTGCGACATTGCATGTGAACATCAGAACAGCTATTTTGGGGTGTATTACGGACACACTGTCCACTGTGTGTGTATTTCATGAAGCAATGACATTTAAAGAATTGTTGGGTTTTGTAAGCGTGAATATTCAACAGTGGGATTATTCCGGTCTCTGCTGGAAAAGATCAGAGAATCAAGCTTAAATCTGCAGTCTGTAACTTTTGTCTATCTATCACCATTACAGAACATCACAGTTACTTGACATTTAAACTCAAAGTATTTCTCACGAAATCGTACCGGACCACTCAATTCAGACATCATCATTATAAACTCCCAATTGTCAGTCAGAGTAAAGAGATTTTTCTGTCGTTCAACAATTCCAATGAAAAGGAAGTAAACATTCACATTTAATACGTTAAGTGACATTTATCACAGTGTGCTGGAGAGAGCATGATGTAATGCTGATGATGGAGAGATAAAGCGTGTGTGATGATGTCCTGTGGTCTGTGGTGTTGGCAGGATCGAGCTGAGGGCTCTGGAGAAGATCTCAGAGGGTGAAGAGTTGACCGTCAGTTATGTGGATTTTCTGCACGTGTCTAAAGAGCGTCAGCGTTTACTCAAGCAGCAGTATCACTTTGACTGCAAATGTGAGCACTGTACTCACGCTGATAAAGACCAACTCATGACCGCCATCAAAGACAAGGTTTGTGTCATTCACCTTCAACAGCAGTATGTTTATTTTACACATATTTATTTAAATAGCCGTCGCATTGGCTGAGACTATGCACACTAGCTATGAGCACCGATATGTGATTGGAAAAGAGAAAGTGTCAGAACGACGGCCTTTTAGACAGCGACTCCAGTGGACTAAAGAGTCAGTATGACTGGAGACCGGTGTAATAATGAAAACACTCTTTCACCTTTCTATCACATTACAGATCATAAAGACCATCGTTTTCAAACAAATGTATTGATTCAATTTATTTCTTAACGTTTAGGTTTACATTAAACTTATAAAAAGGTTATTAGGTTAGGGGTGTAGGGGTTTAATATCTCAATAAGTTGCCATCATTTGAATATATTTTGTATAAATATAATGATTTCCACTTATTATTGCATAATGTTTAATGCCCAACAATGCTGAGTGAAACAATTTGTATCAGAAAATACAGCTGTTGTCAGTTAGTGTAAATAACACATCGCCAAGAAATGCTGCTACTTTCACTTCTGTAAACAAAACCTACTACTACTATTTACACTATAAAATATATCATACACAGGCACGATGATCTCTAGATTTACTCTGAGAACCAATCCAGTCCTTTTGTTTTAGTTTTCATTGTTATGAATAAACGCTGAATCTATTTGACAGATGAAATAATTGTGTTTGTCTTTAGTCGCCGGATGATGTGGTGAAGCAGGTGACAGATTTTAGTCTTCAGGCTCTGACGAAGATTGAAGAAGCTCGAACTGAAGGAAACTTTCACGAGGTAAAAACACAATTCGAGAATAAAGCATTCTGTGAAAGGACATCAGATGATTGATAGATGATGATGTGTTGTAGGTGATTAAACTCTGTCAGGAGTGTCTGGAGAAGCAGGAGTCTGTGTTTGAAGACACTCATCTTCTTCTGCTGCGTGTCCTCAGCACTGCCAGTGAAGTCCTCAGCTTTTTACAGAACTTTCATCAGGCGGCAGAATACTCGCTCAGGATGGTGGAAGGATACAGGTGTGTGTGCCAAAGAAAAAACATTCAATATGAAGTGGTTATGAAGGCAGGTCAGTAGGAGAATGTGTGTGTCTGTTTTAGTAAAGTCTATCATCATAATAACGCTCAGCTGGGAATGGCCATCATGAGAGCAGGAGTCACACACTGGCATGCAGGTTTGATCGAGGTGGCTCACGGTTTGATCTGTAGAGCGTTTGCTATTCTGATGATCACACATGGACCACACCATCCCATCACCAAAGACCTGGAGGTAAACACAATCCCCCACGCTACACCCTGCTGCTGATGTCATTCTACTGTAAGTCGAAACATGCTGTGTGTGTTTTTCAGGCCATGCGGACGCAGACAGAATTGGAGCTGCGCTTGTTTAAACAGAATAAACATGTTTATGATAACATGAGAGAGGCTGTGCTGAGCAAAAAACCCTTGATGCTCGCTGGAGAACAAGTGCCAATCAAAGCCATGTCATAGACCTTCAGTGAGACTGAACGGAGACATCAGGTCTGCTTCCATCTGCCTGCTTTTGAGAAATAAAGTCATGCTCACCAGATTTTCATGTTTCGAGTAAACTAGCTTCAGACGGGAAAATCCTTTGTTTTGTGGTTTATTTTCAAACAATAGAAAACTGATTCTCTTGTACGTGATGAGCCATCAGAGAGATTTGCATAGATTCAAATAACATAATAATAATACTAGTGGTGGGCATAGATTCATTTTTTTTAATCTAGATTAATCTAGATTAATCTTGGAATTAATCTAGATATCTAGATAAATGGCTCATTTGAATTCTGCCGAAGGCATTCAGAATATGTGTGCTACCCAAATAATGACTAAAAGTAAGTCTTTGAGAACGGGTTTCTCAAGCCAGGTGGCGCATTAGACCAGGGGGTCATCTCCTGTTTCCAAAATGTATCACAAACTGCTTGAGAAAATTGTTCTACTATGATAACTGGTGATGAAAATAAATGATGTTCAATAAGATGTACTTGTGTTTACTTCCGCATTAGCTAAGGGATGCTTTGCGTTTAGGTGGTACTTGAGACTGGAAGAGCTCCTACAGTACATTTACATTTTGTCATTTAGCAGACGCTTTTATCCAAAGCGACTTACAAAGAGTGAGGGAGCAAAAAGCGATATGTCATTCAGGAGCCATAATACATTAGGTGCCAATACAAATTTACTGGTTTCAACAAAAGCTAGACCACTACCTGTTGAGAGAAAGCATTGGGAAGCTTCTTAAAAATAAATTTTCCCTGAAGCAACCCGGCGGCTTCATAGCTGCATCCATGTTAGCACGTCACGTTTGATGTGTTAATTTCACAGTAACGTTATGTTGTGTTCAGACCAAACGCGAATGGCGCGTCAAGCGCGAGTGATTTACATGTAAAGTCAATGCAAAGACGTGATAGACCTACTTGCGGCGCGAATCGAGCGAATGAAGTCCTGGTTATGAGATGATGAGGTGGCGCGAATGACGCAAATTGCGCTAGTAACGCGAGTTGAAAAATCTCGTTCTCGCCCGGTACAGTGCAATTCAGCTAGATATACATCCACGCTAAAATATCAAGGTGAAAGTCATTATAGCTGGCGTAGTATAGTATAGCATTTCCCAACCCAATTTTGAGAATAGATTAACGGCGACATTTTTTTTATTGCGCGATAAGAGTCTCACGTTAACACCGTTTACGGCCCACCACTAAATAATACTGATACACATAATACTGATGGTGTTTCCTGAGACATGAGATCTGTAAAACATGCACATAAAGACGTCAAATCCAGTGATGATGTGACGCCTAAAATATCTCATTCAAACTCTTTATACAAAAACAGATTACACAGACATCACAGTTTTATCTGTTTCATGAAGAATAACAGATTCATATGAGTACAGCATCTACTGCAATTGCAGGTCCGAAAAATGATCTGATCCGTGACTCAAAATCCGTAGTATGATCGGAACTGTGAGTGTTGTGATCCGTTGCACATTGTATCAAATATTGGAATGACAGACTAAATCGAAGATGAAGGCACTACAAAAATGCTAACCATGAATGTTTCTGCTGTTAAGTAACTGCTGTCTGATGGCTGACCAAAAATAGGTCAAAAAATCGGCAGCACATATCGGCCATCGGCTGACACTGACCTCTAAACATCGCCATCGGTTATAGAAAAACCCATATCGGTCGATCTCTAAATGTCTGGTAGATCGTGAATACTGTACTAGATCCTGATCCTTGTTGATCCTCTGGAGGGATCTGGAAAGAGGAGCAGGTTCAGACAGAACAGCGCTGTGTTCTTGAAGAGCCTGTGGTGACCCGGAGTATTCCACTCTCAGAGACTCCATGAGGGCTGATGCACATGCTGGGAGAAAGAAGCAAAAGAGTCATCTTTATACAGCATTGCTTACTGCACATTTAAAGTTGGGCTGCTGTGTTGGAATGCATTACTTTAAAGAGGTCATATGACACGGCTAAAATGAGTATTCTGGTTTGTTTTAGATGTAACTCAATGTGTAAACACGATTGAAGGTTTAGAAACGCTGTATTTTCCACACACCGTGGATGTCTGTATCTCCTCTTTGCTCCGCCTCTCTGGAACACACAGATTTTGAACAAAGCTCATGGCTCTGAAAAGTGAGGTGTGCTCTGATTGGTCAGTTCATCAGTGTGTAGTGATTGGTGGAATACTGCAAGCGTGTGACAGAAATGTAACGCCTCTGACCATATTTGGAACATCAGGTTCCTCTTCATTGTACTGACAGGTACACCACCTTACTTGCGTATACATTTGGGCGGTCTTAGACACATCAGACCACCAACTGACGTAGATTTGTGGGGGTGTGTTTACACCAGGTGTTTTAAGCATTAGCTTTTAGATAGAACGCATCTTTTCTTCACACACTTTCATTTTTGCAATGTTACGTGTCTCATACATTCATGCGCAACTAATAACACACCAAACACACAGAAAAACACGTGTTCACACCATATGACCCCTTAAAGTAGTCATTCATTCACCATAACACACGTGCCTGCTGTACATTCCAAGGAAGGAGAACCCAGTGTGCTTCTGTTTGAGTACCAACACTGACCATCTTGGGCTGTGCCTGGACAGCTAGGATCAAAATAGGCCCACCTTTACATAATTGTGCTTCCATACCTCTGTCCAGCCTACTGAAATACCAAACAACCACTCTGTCACAAAATCTAAATGTGTTAATGCAATAATGTGTTAAAATGGATATCAAATCTAGTTTACTAATGATTTACCCTCAAATATCATGTGAACAGACGGTGGCATGTAGAATGAATCATAGATATGATGTTAATCTACCTGATGAACGATGTGAAGGTCTGAGGTTACACTGTGAGCCAAAGTGAAGCACAGATGATTGAGGGGCCAGTGGAGAGACCGCATCTACCTCCGGCTCAGTGAGCACCACAGCACTCGCTGTAGATGCATCTCGCCTCTTTTTATTCGCAGTGTCGCCCAAAACCTTAAAGAGTACATAACATGAGATCATGAAAATGACATTTCATGCAGTGTGTAATGTCCGTGTTTAATAGTAAGTAGTCTGCCAAGTTGTAAATCCAAAGGTGAATGAATAACAAAGTTATTGGTTTGGAAATAAGGGAATCACTCATCCCTAGTCCGATTCAACAACCACCGCGGATTTACATCACTACATATAGTCCCCGCCTACATTTTGCCAAGACTGCACGCGAGAACTTTTCTCTTCTACCCCAATAGCTGTACCTCGTGAGCCTCAATCGCGATAGACCAATCACATCAGACTAGACCATCTGACCAATCACATGAGACAAAGCTAGCAGAAAGGAGGGGATTAAACAGATGAATTGTTGAACGAATCATTTGAGAGTCAGTCAAGAAGTATGGTAAGAATAACTGACTATAATTACGACATAATAGTGTTTTTACAGCTTCTATGTAAATAAACTTGTTGTTGGACACTCCAGAAACCAAAGTAAGACCTTGAAAATCCCTAGTTATGTACTTTTAAAAACTCTTTAATACTCTTTATTAGTATTACAGTAATAACAAAGTTGGCCAAACAATACCATACAATGATGTCATCAGTGACTTTGCCTCCAGAAAAGCTAGGAAGGAACGATTTTGAGGTCATTGTTGTACAATTGTCATTGTTGAACCCTTGGTGTTCTTATGTTTGCTTTCATTATTTAAGTATCTATTTTTTTGTAACATTCTATTTTTGATTATATGAATGTTTTTCTATTTTGGTTTTATTTAAAAGATTGCACATTTAATTTACATTTGCACATTTGCAAATTTTTTATTTCTTGTTTTGTGACAGTTTGTATTCAGAAGTTTAAGAGTTAAGTCTTTTATTTAAGTAACGTATTGAGGATTTTTATTTAATTATTTTGTATTAATACATAACCTAACTGCATTCATTTATAATGTAACATTATAGCGTGACATTTGTGTCAATAATCTTCAAGCACAGGTGACTCCGCGTGCTGGGAGGGGGGCCCCCAAATCAAATTCTGCTTAGGGCCCCCAAGAGGCTCCGGCCGGCACTAAAGACAAATATACTTGTGCATTGTTCATTTAATGTAGTTTTCATGTGTTTTGTCCATCATTACTTTAGTCATCATCAGATTGAAGCGTTATCACTCTGCACAAGAGTTTTGCTCGAGCAGCGTCTGATAAGCCCCGCCTCCCTTCCGCTACGTAAGCGTAACTGCGTGAAGTATCCACAGTTCCACACTTCATATTTTCGGTCGAAAAAGTGCATCATCCGGGTACTTCCAGTGCACTTCTTTTTTGAGGATGTGAACGTACTACTCGCACTATTTATACTACAAATGGCGGAGAATAGTGCATACGTGCGCGATTTGGGACGCAGCTATGGTGTCGCTTCTAATAAAATTGTGCAGTCATGTCTTGAATTTTTTTTATATCCGGCATTCACTTTAAAGGTTATAAATTCATTTTAAAAAAAGTAACCTGCAAAATGCATTTTAATTGACATAAAAAAATATTTTCAACCGCATTCTGGAAAAATAGCGCTGTTTATGGTACACAAATGAATACATTTTATTTTCTACCATTAGTCCCACCTCCGTAGCTCATGTCGCTAATCAGATTGGTTTATCCTTTCTTGAGTCCCGCCACTCTCTTACTTGTTTAGATCTATGAGGATAACTAAATATAGTTGAATATCATGACAATCGACTGTTTCATGTGCCTTTATTAACTATTTTTTCCAAATTATGATCCAAACTATGTTTCTGTCTAACTGTTAGTGATTTGTTCAGCAGTGTGAGCGTTATTTCTTCGGATATATAAAATCTATATCATGAACCTTATATAAATATAAAACAAAGCAAAGTTAGCAACTTTAACACTTTCTTAATTGAGTGCATCTGTAATGATTATAGTTCACTATACTACATGTCTAACCCTTAAATGTTCATGTGGACAGCATTCATGCTTTATTTTTTGTTAGGTCAGGTGACAGAAGCACTCCTATCATGTTGTGTGGAGGTGGCAGGGTCACAGGTGAGGTCAAACAATGGCATAGTATGTTATTTGTTAAATTCAGTACTGTTATACATGTTAGGTTAAGAATCTATAGTGCTGGGTTATTTGTTAAACCCAACAGCTGGGTTGAGCCTGTTGGGTCATTTTGTTGGGTTATTTTCTTAGTGTTGGGTCATTTTGGTGGGTTATTTTCTCAGTGTTGGGTCATTTTGGTGGGTTATTTTCTCAGTGTTGGGTCATTTTGGTGGGTTATTTTCTTAGTGTTGGGTCATTTTGGTGGGTTAATTTTCTTAGTGTTGGGTCATTTTGGTGGGTTATTTTCTTAGTGTTGGGTCATTTTGTTGGGTTATTTTCTTAGTGTTGGGTCATTTTGGTGGGTTATTTTCTCAGTGTTGGGTCATTTTGGTGGGTTATTTTCTCAGTGTTGGGTCATTTTGGTGGGTTATTTTCTCAGTGTTGGGTCATTTTGGTGGGTTATTTTCTTAGTGTTGGGTCATTTTGGTGGGTTATTTTCTTAGTGTTGGGTCATTTTGGTGGGTTATTTTCTTAGTGTTGGGTCATTTTGTTGGGTTATTTTCTTAGTGTTGGGTCATTTTGGTGGGTTATTTTCTCAGTGTTGGGTCATTTTGGTGGGTTATTTTCTTAGTGTTGGGTCATTTTGGTGGGTTATTTTCTTAGTGTTGGGTCATTTTGGTGGGTTATTTTCTTAGTGTTGGGTCATTTTGGTGGGTTATTTTCTTAGTGTTGGGTCATTTTGGTGGGTTATTTTCTTAGTGTTGGGTCATTTTGGTGGGTTATTTTCTTAGTGTTGGGTCATTTTGGTGGGTTATTTTCTTAGTGTTGGGTCATTTTGGTGGGTTATTTTCTTAGTGTTGGGTCATTTTGGTGGGTTATTTTCTCAGTGTTGGGTCATTTTGTTGGGTTATTTTCTCAGTGTTGTGTCATTTTGGTGGGTTATTTTCTCAGTGTTGGGTCATTTTGGTGGGTTATTTTCTTAGTGTTGGGTCATTTTGGTGGGTTATTTTCTTAGTGTTGGGTCATTTTGGTGGGTTATTTTCTTAGTGTTGGGTCATTTTGGTGGGTTATTTTCTCAGTGTTGGGTCATTTTGGTGGGTTATTTTCTCAGTGTTGGGTCATTTTGGTGGGTTATTTTGGTGGGTTATTTTCTCAGTGTTGGGTCATTTTGGTGGGTTATTTTCTCAGAGTTTGGTCATTTTGGTGGGTTATTTTGGTGGGTTATTTTCTTAGTGTTGGGTCATTTTGGTGGGTTATTTTGGTGGGTTATTTTCTTAGTGTTGGGTCATTTTGGTGGGTTATTTTCTCAGTGTTGGGTCATTTTGGTGGGTTATTTTGGTGGGTTATTTTCTTAGTGTTGGGTCATTTTGGTGGGTTATTTTCTCAGTGTTGGGTCATTTTGGTGGGTTATTTTCTTAGTGTTGGGTCATTTTGGTGGGTTATTTTCTTAGTGTTGGGTCATTTTGGTGGGTTATTTTCTTAGTGTTGGGTCATTTTGTTGGGTTATTTTCTCAGTGTTGGGTCATTTTGGTGGGTTATTTTCTTAGTGTTGGGTCATTTTGGTGGGTTATTTTCTTAGTGTTGGGTCATTTTGGTGGGTTATTTTCTTAGTGTTGGGTCATTTTGGTGGGTTATTTTCTTAGTGTTGGGTCATTTTGGTGGGTTATTTTCTTAGTGTTGGGTCATTTTGGTGGGTTATTTTCTTAGTTTTGGGTCATTTTGGTGGGTTATTTTCTCAGTGTTGGGTCATTTTGGTGGGTTATTTTCTCAGTGTTGGGTCATTTTGGTGGGTTATTTTCTCAGTGTTGGGTCATTTTGGTGGGTTATTTTCTTAGTTTTGGGTCATTTTGGTGGGTTATTTTCTTAGTGTTGGGTCATTTTGGTGGGTTATTTTCTTAGTGTTGGGTCATTTTGGTGGGTTATTTTCTTAGTGTTGGGTCATTTTGGTGGGTTATTTTCTTAGTGTTGGGTCATTTTGGTGGGTTATTTTCTTAGTGTTGGGTCATTTTGGTGGGTTATTTTCTTAGTGTTGGGTCATTTTGGTGGGTTATTTTCTTAGTGTTGGGTCATTTTGGTGGGTTATTTTCTCAGTGTTGGGTCATTTTGGTGGGTTATTTTCTCAGTGTTGGGTCATTTTGGTGGGTTATTTTCTTAGTGTTGGGTCATTTTGGTGGGTTATTTTCTTAGTGTTGGGTCATTTTGGTGGGTTATTTTCTTAGTGTTGGGTCATTTTGGTGGGTTATTTTCTTAGTGTTGGGTCATTTTGGTGGGTTATTTTCTTAGTGTTGGGTCATTTTGGTGGGTTATTTTCTTAGTGTTGGGTCATTTTGGTGGGTTATTTTCTCAGTGTTGGGTCATTTTGGTGGGTTATTTTCTCAGTGTTGGGTCATTTTGGTGGGTTATTTTCTCAGTGTTGGGTCATTTTGGTGGGTTATTTTCTTAGTGTTGGGTCATTTTGGTGGGTTATTTTCTTAGTGTTGGGTCATTTTGGTGGGTTATTTTCTTAGTGTTGGGTCATTTTGGTGGGTTATTTTCTTAGTGTTGGGTCATTTTGGTGGGTTATTTTCTTAGTGTTGGGTCATTTTGGTGGGTTATTTTCTCAGTGTTGGGTCATTTTGGTGGGTTATTTTCTCAGTGTTGGGTCATTTTGGTGGGTTATTTTCTTAGTGTTGGGTCATTTTGGTGGGTTATTTTCTTAGTGTTGGGTCATTTTGGTGGGTTATTTTCTTAGTGTTGGGTCATTTTGTTGGGTTATTTTCTTAGTGTTGGGTCATTTTGGTGGGTTATTTTCTCAGTGTTGGGTCATTTTGGTGGGTTATTTTCTCAGTGTTGGGTCATTTTGGTGGGTTATTTTCTTAGTGTTGGGTCATTTTGGTGGGTTATTTTCTTAGTGTTGGGTCATTTTGGTGGGTTATTTTCTTAGTGTTGGGTCATTTTGGTGGGTTATTTTCTTAGTGTTGGGTCATTTTGGTGGGTTATTTTCTTAGTGTTGGGTCATTTTGGTGGGTTATTTTCTTAGTGTTGGGTCATTTTGGTGGGTTATTTTCTTAGTGTTGGGTCATTTTGGTGGGTTATTTTCTTAGTGTTGGGTCATTTTGGTGGGTTATTTTCTCAGTGTTGGGTCATTTTGGTGGGTTATTTTCTCAGTGTTGGGTCATTTTGGTGGGTTATTTTCTCAGTGTTGGGTCATTTTGGTGGGTTATTTTCTTAGTGTTGGGTCATTTTGGTGGGTTATTTTCTTAGTGTTGGGTCATTTTGGTGGGTTATTTTCTTAGTGTTGGGTCATTTTGGTGGGTTATTTTCTTAGTGTTGGGTCATTTTGGTGGGTTATTTTCTCAGTGTTGGGTCATTTTGGTGGGTTATTTTCTCAGTGTTGGGTCATTTTGGTGGGTTATTTTCTCAGTGTTGGGTCATTTTGGTGGGTTATTTTCTTAGTGTTGGGTCATTTTGGTGGGTTATTTTCTTAGTGTTGGGTCATTTTGGTGGGTTATTTTCTTAGTGTTGGGTCATTTTGGTGGGTTATTTTCTTAGTGTTGGGTCATTTTGGTGGGTTATTTTCTTAGTGTTGGGTCATTTTGGTGGGTTATTTTCTTAGTGTTGGGTCATTTTGGTGGGTTATTTTCTCAGTGTTGGGTCATTTTGGTGGGTTATTTTCTCAGTGTTGGGTCATTTTGGTGGGTTATTTTCTCAGTGTTGGGTCATTTTGGTGGGTTATTTTCTTAGTGTTGGGTCATTTTGGTGGGTTATTTTCTTAGTGTTGGGTCATTTTGGTGGGTTATTTTCTTAGTGTTGGGTCATTTTGGTGGGTTATTTTCTTAGTGTTGGGTCATTTTGGTGGGTTATTTTCTTAGTGTTGGGTCATTTTGGTGGGTTATTTTCTCAGTGTTGGGTCATTTTGTTGGGAGACGAAGTCCTTGCCACCCCTGTTGCCACCCCGCTGAAAATATTACACTATTAGATTTTACAAACATTTCCCAAATCTCCCAGCGGACGTGAACGCATCCTTACGCAGCACGCACAAGCGTGCAGCCGCAGCGTGCTGTTGCTGCTACACTTTTCATTGGTTAAGCTGACACGCAGCACCTTCGTGAGTGACGTGCTCCAAACGGTTTCAAAACAACGCCGACAGCACACGGGGTCGATGAAGAGCATGTTGCTGGTATGTACGGCTTTTATTGGTATTAAATTAAACGAAGTAGTGTTTTAACGGGAAGTAAGGGAGACGTTGCACTTTAGTGCTTGGCATTAATACTTCATGAGCATTACTAGTCGTGAAACTGACTGACTAATACTGTCACGCCTGTGTGAATATGCTTAAAACATGTCGTTAGCAAATGTTCAGCAACAATCGCAGACATTAGGTAGACTTATTCATATTGGCACGTGTAATGCAGCACTAATCTTAGTATAACAGACCGTTGTCATGAAAAACAGAGCGTTGCCATGGACGTAGGATTCTAACAGTAGAGACCGAACGGACTATTTCTTTAGCGGAAGCAATATAAATAGTTTTTAAATCAATAAACTCCCTTTTAAATCAATATGTTGTGTCAAATTATTTATTTATTTGGTAGGTAGCCATGTAATAAGCGGGATAATGTATAGCGAGGTGGTTGTTATAGCGAATAAAACCCCTTCAGGCTGATTTAAGATCCCTCCGCTTCACGCCGGGCTCCTAAACAGTAACGTTACAATCTAGCTTCGTTAGCTAGTCTGTAACCTTATGCCCACGTTGTTCTAATTTACATCTTTTTAATCATTTAAACTTCCTTTTTGGGCATCATTACCCTTTGAAATTTCTAACTCGTGTGAGTCATTTAGTTCAGTAACTTACGCATCTTGATATTAGACACGAGAGAGCGTCGTGTAAAAAGCAAACATCCAGCTCATTTTCTTTTATAAATACCACTAATGTTCGCTGACGGAACTTAGTTTTAAGAGTCTTTTAGACGAGAATGTAGTCGTTAAGAACTCAAATACGTGATTTATATATAAACATAACGCCTCTTTAGAATTTGTTAAGACGCTGTTGGAGGTGTGAGCTTCAGGCTATTAGCGGTCGTGGCTCCGTGAGAGCGGCTCTATTGCTTCGGGAATACCCGCTGGCTCTTAAAATGTTAGTGGTTAACCGTGCGATATAATTAATTTTGGGTATCTTTTTGGGTATAAATATTGGTTCTTCTACGTATTCCCGAGTGTGTAGAATTAGTTGAGAGTTGTGTTAACGTTTATAATATTATTTTTTTAAGACTGTATTTCACTTTCTGTACTAGATCCCACTCCCCCCCCCCCCCCCCCCCCACTGACACGACAGGTTGCAGAATAACAGCTAATATTAATGGATCATTATATTCAGGAGACAGTAGACTGGAACTTGGATGTCCTGATACCAAGCTTAAAAGTAAACTTTATTTAGGTAAAATGTTAATGTACTTCTTTACATGTTTATTATAATCCATTGTGCTCTGGGTAGGCCAGTTTCCTTACATTCTTCTCTCGTCTCTTTTTCTCTTTTTAGATGAACAAATTGATAAAGAAACCCTCCTGCTGAACATTCACTTACAAAAGTTCACACCACACTATTGTCTACAAACTCCTAGGAAAAGAATCTTCTTCAGTACGACTGCTCCGTGGATACGTCAGGTTAAGCAGTACTGGAATAAATTGTGATTTTATATAAAGAGGAAAGTTCTCGGACTAATACATTGCTTGCAAATGTCAACCAACACCATGAAAAAAGTTTTTACCAAAGGTTTTACTGCACTAACTGCACCTTATCAACAAGTGGTGGTTCAATTACCTGTGTGAGGTCTCTCTTTAAGTTAAGGTATTATTGCTTCAGGTTTGTACATTTTAGTTCACAGAAATCCTACAAAGTTTGTTGCCTTCCGAATACGGTGTCCCTTTTTCACATCCATAACGCTTTTTTATTTCCTTTCTTTAAAATAGAAAACTTGTGCATAGACTGATATTTTATCATATTAGTGCAGTTCTATCAACAAGGGTTTAGTAAAATAAAAATAAAGGGTTCAGTATATTGGTAACAAATACATTCTCTGAGTGTTTTTGTCACATCCATAATGCTGGAATTGCCCTAAAGCATTTTACTCGTGTCACTTTTTTAACTGTATTTTGTAAACAGTTATGAGTTTCGAAGTGGAAAGTTGTTGAACTATTTATATTTTCTTGTGCGACTTTATGTATATGTTAAAATCTATACTTATGTAATTTAATGATGTTTATTTTTCTTAATGTGTATAAACATAAATTGCAGCAAAGTGTTTTATATGCCCTTTTATTGTTCATTGAGCATTAAAATATTGCAAGTTTTTATGAAATCCTTTTGTCTTGCATTTCGATCCTTAATAAAACTTCAACTTTTGATTCTTACTAGTGCCTCAAGTAATTCTGTGATTTTATTATTATTATTTTCAAACATTTTGGGTTTGTTTTAAACCAGCAATGTAATAGTTGATGTAAATAAAACAACCCAGCATGTTAGGTCAAAGATTTAACCCAAATGGCTGGGTTAAAATAACCCAACGCTGGGTTTCGCTTTGTTTCGCAATCGCTTTGTTTAGAGTGTATTGTCTTATTGTGTGTTTAAATAGAGAGCTTTGAATTGTTCAGACACCATGCAACACCAAAAGTGTCATTTTATTAGGTGACAGATCGCAGCTGTAGCTCAGGTGAACAGGCAGAGACGGGGTCACAGGTTATTAGGCTTATTATGTTTTTTGTTGTGCATTATATTAAGGTCGCACTGTTAAAGAGGTCTGAGCACTCAGTCACACAGTAGTTTTAATAATGTAGGCATGAATACGTATGTAATGTTTATAAAAAGTAGCTAGTTGTGTATTCTGGTGTGTTTCTAAGGAAACTGATCCTGCTGTAGACAGCAATAGACTAAACAATGAGAGAGACAACCATGAAAATCAGTGTAGAAAACTATTTCAAATAAAAAAATGTAAGCATTGTTCAATTATTATATTGTTTAAATAAGTCGGCTCTGCTCTGTCCCCACCAATTTCAAAATCAAACTTACGCCCATGATAGTATTTATTATATTGTATAATTATTATAGTATTTATGATATTTCTGTAGCTTTTTATAATATTTATATAGTAAAACTATAGTACTGTTAAATTAGTGGGAAACTTAATTTCAGCAGAACAACTAGACAATGATCTGTATGTCAATGAGCATAAACAATGTTGTTTTTCTGTTTGTTTGCTGAAGTCTATAAATGATTTATCATTCTAGCGCATGTCTGCGCGCGTCACGTGATGATATGAGACACGAGCTCCTAAATCCTACAGGCGGCGCTCGAGCGCAAAGTTTCGCATCGAGTCCGATGAAAGACATTCAAAACGTTCAAACGCAATTTTGATTATTTGACAAAACTGTCACAACAGCCTTCATCAAAAGAAGAGCCCATGCGCGACATGACGAGCGCACTATTGAGTGCACTAGATGTTTGTCATGATTGCTCAGCAGTATTTCATTCTTTTGCCAATTGAACTACATTTCCTACAAATATTGACTCGTTTCCGTCTCCGCTCGTCTGCTGTCCTGTAAACAAGTGGAGATAAACTGCATCTGGACCATGATCCGGATTAAAGTCTGTCTGGAGCTGTTCATGACGTCAGAATTCACCTCGGAGTCCACAGACTGAAAACATCCCGTCTCAGGTATTTAGAGATCGTGTACATTATTATCACTTTGTTTAATAACTTAACGAATAAAGCTGACACGTGATTTATAAACTTGTCTATATTGTTATATAGGAGTTCAGAGATCGTGGTTTTATTTGAGGTGTGTTCGGTCAGCTGCACAGGTGCGATGCGGTACTGCAGCACGCGCGGTGGCGCTCACGGGCGCGCTTTCAGAGATGTGCTCTTCTCGGGTTACGCGCCTGATGGAGGAATGTTCATGCCAGAGACCATCCCAACACTGTCTCCCGACACCCTGAGATCCTGGAGACACCTGTCCTATCAGCAGCTGATGTGTGAGATCTGTTCTCTCTTCATACCTGAACATGAAATCCCAAAACAACACCTGCAGGGTGAGACTGTGCGCTCCTCGCGAGCTCTTAAAGGGACAGTTCACTTAAAAAACGCAATTCTGTCATCATGTGTGTCTGCGATTCTTTCTTCAGTGGAACACAAAAGAAGATATATTGAGAAATATCTCAGTGGTTTTGTGTTCATAAAATGGAAGTCAATGAGGTCCAGTCTTTGGTTTTCGACATTCTTCAAAATATCTTCTTTTGTGTTCTGAAGAGGAAAGAATCAGGTATGACACGAGGATTTCAGTGTTTGTACTTTCTCTCTTTATAGAGTTGATTTCAGAGGCCTTGTCTAAGTTCTCTATACCAGAAACAGTGAGAATAGTTTCACTCCGAGACTCTCTGTCCATTCTGGAATTATTTCATGGAGAGACTCTGTCGTTTAAAGATCTGGCCATGTCCTGCACGGGGCAGTTCCTGAAATACTTTCTGCATAAGGAGAAGAAACGGGCCACGATACTCGTAGGTAAGAAATGATGCGTCTCTTAAAGAGGCTGATGGATGAAATGAGAGGAACGAGTTTGATCGCTGTGGTCTCTCAGGAACATCAGGCGACACGGGCAGCTCGGCCATCAGAAGTGTGTTTGGTGTCAGCGATGTGGACATTGTGGTCGTGTTTCCCCGCGGACGCATCACTGCTGTTCAGGAGAGACAGATGACTGCCAGCATAGCAGACAACGTTCATGTGTTTGCAGGTAAAGGACATCTTATCACAAAGTTTGTAAAACAGAATAAAAGTTGAACCGAGTTTTCAAGCAGTGTGTCGTGTTTGTTTGGCAGCGGACGGGACGTCTGATGACATTGACGTTCCCTTGAGGAAAGTGTTTGCTGATTCAGATTTGGTGAAGCGTCACGGTCTCATGAGTCTGAACTCTGTCAACTGGTCCAGGATTCTGCTGCAGTTGCCTCATTTTCTGTTCGCATACCTGCAGCTCAGTGCGCTGCAGCCGAACGCAGACGCAGACGACACGCTGCCTGTGCTTGAGGTGCTTGTGCCTACAGGAGGAGCCGGGAATATAACAGGTGTGCCGTCCTGCTTAGACTTCACCTCTCAATCAAACTAAAGAAATCAAATATATTTCTCATTTACAAAAAAAACTAAGGAGGAATTTGTGACCTTTTAAGAACGTTATAAAGCTCCAGAAATAAATGTTGTTTCTAAACATATGCTTTGTTTTGACTGCACAGAAATATCTACGACAGTAAATCTTAATTTTATGCTTTTTGTTGTTCCAATTGCTTCCATTGTTTACCTCACTTGTAAATCGGTCTTCTAAGTGACTAAATGTAATGTACATGTAATATACAGGTAGATGTTGAGCAGTATTTAACTGAACTGTGTGTGATGTAGCCGGATGTATCATGAAGATGATGGGTGTTCCCCTGCGGCTCGTCGCCATGGTGAACACCAATGACATCGTTCACCGGACGGTTCAGAGCGGAGATTTCTCGATGGCGAGTGATGTCGTGCAAACTCTCGCTCCTGCCATCGACATTCAGGTGCCGCTGCGAGCTGTGATTGTTATTACATCACGTGTTTTCATGTGCTGCTGTGTAAACTGTGTCGGGACACTCGACAGGATCCGTATAATCTGGAGAGAATCTTCTGGCTTCTGTCTGCTGGAGATGCGCCAATGGTTCAGAGTTTGATGGAGGAGTTTCAGAAGACACACAGACTCTCTCTTCCTGTGACGCTTCATCGCCAGGTATCACACACACGACACGACGTGTGAAGGTTGTGTTCAGCTGTTGATCATGTGTGTGTGTGTGTGTGTGTAGGTGAGTGAAGTGTTGTCGTCGGGTTCTGTGACCGATGAGGGAATTCTTCACACTATGACGAGATGTTTTCAGGAGAATGATTATCTCATCTGTCCTCACACCGCTGTGGCTGTCTGCCATCACTATGACTGTCCCGTCACCGCTGGACTCAACAGGTTACGCTTTATACTGAACTCATGATGTCACTGATGATCATTTATTTTATTTATATGAATGAATTCCTCTTTTAGGTGTTGCATAGCGACAGCATCACCAGCCAAGTTTCAGGAGGCGGTGCATCGGGCCGGTTTGACTCTTAACCTCCCTGAAGCTCTGCTGGCATTAGAGACGCTGGAGACCCGGTATGAAGTTCTGGAGAAATCAGAAGACTGGGAGTCTAAACTGAGACGACATATCGAGCTCATCGCCTCAGTGAGACAGCGTGGACAAATGTTTTACACATCAGAGGCGAAAGAATGAATGTCAAAGTGTTTATCAAAAACATATCTTTAAGACATCAATTACACTTTGATTTCTCTTATGTTTGTTCTACAGATGTGTTTTGTGTGGGAAGCGCTCTAGCAATAAAACTGAATAGAATTAAGTTCAGATGACACATATCAAAAGAGTTTCATGTGTCTGATTCATGTTTGGATGTGGACCATAATGATTCATTCATCTGTTGTTGTGAATGTTTCGGCAAGTGTGAAATGGCCTTCTTGACTGAATGAGAGGATTTCTTGTTTCTAGGGCAATTCGAGTTGTATGGACGTGATGTAAAAACACAACATTTCTCAACCATTTGATTATATTTTACTGAACACTTGTTGATAGAGTTTAAACGTCAAAAAAATATCAGTCTATGCACAAGTTTTCTATTTAAAAAGGGAAATGAACATGAGCTATACGATTTTTGGGAGACGATCAACTTTGTAGGATTTCTGTGATTTAAAATGCACAAACCTGAAGCAATTATACCCAACTAATAGAGGTGGAATGTATCTTAATAGAACATAAAAACAGTTTCTTTATTTGAATCTTCTTCATGAGGAATATGAACTGTCAAGGAGATGACATTCCTGAAAAAAGCACTTATCAGACTATGAAAAATCATGCACTAAAAATAAATGAAATGCTTTAAAACTTGAAGAGAGACCTGACATGGGTCTCTGGACCACCAAACGTTGACATCAGTGCTGTGAGTAGAGTAACAACTTGTGGTCAAAACATCATATTTTCACAGAATTGCCCTCTAATCATTTTGCTACTTATCTAACTCACAGCATATGATGAATATCTGTGCATTTAATCTCACAGTCTAAAATGGGAATAAACTGTGTGTGTGTGTGTGTGTGTTTGAAGGCAAAAGTCTTTTAGGTTTTATTGGTGTATAAAGTTTTAGTGGAGTTGAACGTTTGGACTTTGTCTTTTCTGTTGTCTGTGGTATAAAAACTCATTTAATAAGTGAACTATACAGAACTAGAGCTGATCCCTGGATAAATGATTATGGGATGCATTCTCTTGAAATCATGTTATTGGGAAGGTATTTTATATGTTGTCATCATTCTGTCTCTTCTTATCTTGCAGCAGTGTCAGGATCATGACAGGGTCATGTGTTAAGTGTGGAGAGACATATTATTGTTTGTTCTGGCACAACATACGCTCATCTTTGACCCCGCCCCTCTTGTTTCCTCGTTTAACTTCCATCAGTGTTTCATTCCCGACACCTGCCCATCGTTATCTTCCTTGTTAGTCTCCTTATTTAATGCCCTTGTGTTTGCTGTCCTGCGCTCAATTGTTTTGCTTCCATGCTTTGTTTGTGTTGCCTTGTGCGGTACACTGTGGATTACTCCCAGTCTTGTTGCTGTGTTTCTTTAGTCTAGTCCCACTCACGTTAAGTTTCATTTAGTATCTTGTTCTCTTGTTTTTTGCCCCCATGTGGGTAGAGTTTTTGTTTCTGTTCTGTTTCTGTGCCGTTCATGTTAACCCCATCGTTGGCTTTTGCTTTGTGTTTTTTTATTAAAGTCTTTTTTGTCCCACACTGCGGCCTGCTCTTGGATTCCTGACGACAGTGACAATGTGGTTGTGAACATATTTGATATGTAGTATATAATAAGTGTTTCAGAGCTCTAAACATCTGAATAAAATATAACACACCTGCTCATTTTCATTTCTCCTGCAGATCTGAACTTAACATGTGACCTTTGTCCAGATAGAAGACTGGAAATTTAAAAACCGTTCTGAATGATTGAAGTGTGTGTGTGTGTGTGAGTGTGTGTGCGATGAAGGTCAGCGACACAGATGAATCCTGTCAGACTTTAATACTGTATTTGCACACATGTACAATCATCATATTACTGTGTGTGTTGTAGCCAAATACATCATCTACTGGCAATACAAAGTTCATTTACGAAAGGTGGACGGTGTTGAAGAATCTTTCTGCATGACGTCATTGGTGGGGTCTGTAGGGGTGGGCGTGGTTTGACAGGCGCAGGAGTTTCAGTAGGAGGTCTTGGTGTCCGGCGGCCGTACCGTCACCGTCGATGTACGCACAAGACTGATCCAAACTACAGCCGTCTGAACAACAACGCAACAACACTTAATTTACTACACACACATGTATCATGTGTATTAATATGGGACTTTTGAATCATTGTCATTGCATGTTCAATAGACTATGCTTCAATAACTCATTAATACAATAATATTTGACAATAGAAATGTGCACGGCCGCTGTTATTTCACGATCTCATTGATTAGTAATAAAAACGATCAATACATTCTTAGAGGTTGTTAAGACACAGAACAAACGAGTGAAGTCATGTCAACTAAATCTGACAAAAACCAAAATGATTTTCTCATGTCATGTCAAACTTGTATGAGTTTAGTTGTTCTTCAGAACACAAAAGAAGATATTTTGAAGTATGTTGATAATCAAACATCACTGAACACCATTGACTTCCACTGCATGAACACAAAACCACTGAGACATTTCTCAAACTATCTTCATTTGTGTTCCACTGAAGAAAGACTCACATAGAAGTTTTAATACCACACAAGAGAGAACAAAAGAGGACAGAAGTGGATGTGTTTTTGGCTGAATCATCTTTTAAATGTTTGTCATTCTAGCTCAAATCTATTGAATGGATATGATGAAATCCTGTGAATCTGACCTGAGTCACAGCAGACTCCTGGAGCAGCGCAGCGTCCCTCGTAACCGCACGCTTTTCCTCCCACCTCACATGGAGAAGGTAAGAAGTCTTCCTCCAGACAGTGAAGGGTCTCTGGAGAGCCCATCAAACAGCCCATGCCTTCACCACAGCAGATACTGGGACCAAAACACCGACCGCGATCATCAGGACCACAGGACATACACTACACACAGAGAGAGAGACGTGAAGACTCTTTGACCTCTGACATCACAGGACCAGAGAGTACGTGTTAGTAAACAAACCTGTCGAGCGGGGAAATCCTGAAGGGCTCTTTTTCCTCCGATGGGGCAGTTAGAGATGTAACAGGCTGAGCAGACAGACAGCACACACAAGACTGATAACAGACCTGCAGACATACCTGTAAGAGAGAGAGAGAGAGAGACAGTATAGACTCATGTGATCCACACACACACAGAGGGATGATGATGGAGCACTGAGACTCACTGAGACCGAGAGAGAAAACAGCCATTCAGATCTGAAGACTCAATGTTCACTTCTGTGCTGCGGCGCGAGACTCTTTTATACACCTTCGCACTCTTCACCGCATGATAATGTGACATTATTAACCGTTAAATCACATTAATGTTAATGACATGACCTGATGAGGTCAATAGATGTGGTCCGTGTGTCATTACTGACCCGTGATCAGGCATTAGATCAGATCACAGATGAGAATTGACACACACTGAGGAATCTTTACACAGAACAACAGTAACATCATGTCTTTGCTCTATTAACATCTGGATCAGATGAGATCTCAGTAATCTCTCATAGACATCAATGAGATGAAATTAAGAGCAAATGAACAGATGATGATCTGTGTCTCAGAAACGACAGTTTCAGAAGAGATGTGAACAGTGTGTCTTGATAGGTCTATACATAAAATTAGGAATTGAGAACTCTTATTCTTCTTGGACACACTCTTGTTTTGAAAAACAACAAAACTGCAGCAATGAGTCTCTGAAAAAAACATAATTATACAGAATTTTTCTGTTCTTTTATTTTAACAAATTTTCCACGTAAAATACATTTTACTGCTTTTATTATATAGTTTTATGTCTTCTTAAAATTACAAAAAATAAAAACATGTGATATCACAGGGATTAGTTATTTTTTATTTATTTCTGTCACCCCAGCTGTGCTCATCTGCCAGTTAAGATCTTATTTTTTACCGTTTCTTTTTTAAATAAGGTGAGAAACTATAAAATTACAGAAAAAGACATCCACTGTAAAACTTTTTAAAACATCCACTGTAAAACTTTTCTGTAATTTTGCAGGAGGTTTGCCAGTAACTTACTGCAGATTTGATCATGTTTTCCTAGTACTGTTTTTAATTTGAGTTGAAATAAAAATGAATACACTTTGACTTTTGAGATTCAAAATGAGCAATAAGAGACTAGTCTTGTTACTGGCATTACAATACAAAATGACATTCTTCCTAAGCATTTTTGTTTTCTAGTTAAAATATTGAAAAGTTCTTAAATTACGATACTTTCAATATACCGAAAAATGACCTGATATATTAAGTCTTGTTTTATGAAAGAAAATTTAAGAACTAGGTAAGCTTATGTTTAAAACTAAATAGTAAATTAAATCTACAGTAAATTACTGGCAAGCCTGCTGCAAAATAACTGCAAAGTTTTACAGTGCACATCCTTATATACTGTAATTTTACAGTATATTACTGTCAATCCAGCTGACAGAAGATTCCCAATGTTTTAAATGTTCTTTTTCAGACATCAGCTGAAGGATCATCAGACATGTGTGTTGGGTTTGTTCTGCCATGAAGTGTTCTGCACAAAGTTCTGCAAAGTTTCTCTTGTGAAGATGAACATGATGATCTTTAATCTTTAGTCATCATGAGAATGAATAATGATGTGAGGGGTCACTCACTAACACTCACATTGAGCAATAGAACACATCTATTCTGATCTTTAATCATTCAGCTCTAATTATAATAGAATGAATCAGATATCTCACAGATTTAATCTCATTATATCGTTATACCTTCGGTCGTACGGTCATCCTTTAATAGAAACTCTAATGCACAGTCACATCATGTCACTCAAACTTAATGAAGATCTAAATCATCACACGTGTCTCTCTTCTCATAAAAAGTCTTAAACCCAATAGATATATGTACACTTGTTCTCATATTGTAATGTGAAGGTAAAGCGTACATTGTGTTTGATGACAGCTGTAAACCAGGGGCCATGATGGTAGTTGAACAAACTCTGGGTTACAGGATTAGTTTTGGGTTGTCAAAACCAAACCAACGTGATCAAGCTTTGTTGGTATCATGAAGCAGCTCCAGGAGTTTCTTTGTCAACTCAAGCTTTGATCCTGAAGCTAAGATTAGTTTGTGCGCGCGTGCACATGAATGAGTGACGTCAGGATCGCTAAACCAATCGCGTTCAACATGGATAGAGGGAGTTCCGTAGGTTTCTTAGGAAATAATTATGCGCAAATATTAGTAACACAAAAATGTATTTCAGCCACGGAGTAAAACTGTATCTGCTGTCTACACAAGAGAGAACGGTTTCAGAAACACTGCTGATTGAGTTAATGCACAAGTTGAACGACTATATAGTACACACATTTACTGTAGTATACTGAAGTAAGGTAAATATTACAGTAATGTAATATGATGTGTATTATGAGTGTGTGTGCCCCCACAGTGGATGAACATATCCTGCTAACATTAGTTATCATTTAGATTACCTTTATTAATGAGGATGAAGCACATGATGAAGTGAAACGATCTGTGTGCTGACAAAGTTAAAAAGATAAATGTACTGAACTATTCATTATGGCACAAGTGTGAATGTGAGGATTTATATTTTATGTTACTGGTGTCTCTGTTATTGTAGGACATTTCACAATTCCTTCCCCAGAAACTGAAGTGTCTACCTCCAAACGTTACAGAAGTAACACATGTATTTTGTGAACAAAATACACTAGAGAAGCTTACTCTTAATAAAGAAGGTGAAATAAAAAAATACCAGTATGTGAACTTAGTAGTCAGTTGAAGTGTTCATTTAAAAATCCGATGGTCATCTCAATCCTGACTCTGGTTTGATTGAGGGCCATGTTGAAGTGGTTCTGTGGTCAGGATAGCAAAAACCTCTGGCATACATATGGACCCCCGTCTCCCACCAACAGGCTATCAAACAGCCCTGTTATACTTTACCTTCCTTAAAGCAGTGACAAAAACAAAGATGCATAGGGAATGTTGTAGGCATTATAAGTATTAAAAACGTCTTAAACATTTAAAATGTAGGCCTACTTTATGATACATTATTTAGGTTCATTGTAAGTGTAACTTGATAACAAAAAGATTAAAATAGCAGTGTTAAAAAAAATGTGATGTCACCTGTCAATTTATGGTTTTGTCTATATCTTACTGTAGCTGTTTAATAGAAAGTTTCTTCAGTGGACAAAGAAGATAAATGATTCACCCAACACACTGAAACTGGAAGTGTTCCTAGATGTTCTGCACCACAGACAAGAATGTAAAAATGCAATGCAAAGAAATACATATTGTATGTAGTACAATAAAAGAATGGAATATTAATACATTTAATTCCATGTGTAAGGGAAAGCCAGCAAATGTCATCTCTAAAATCTGATTTTACCAACATAGTTACCATTACTTGATTTTATATTTGTAATATATATTTACATCTTTTTATGTTAGTATTTTTATTTGATTAAACATTATTAAACATAACTAGCCATTTTAACACGCGCTGTGAGTTAGTTGCCTCACTTATATGTGAATTTGCTCGCCGCTGATTGGTTATTTTCGGTGTGAGATCTCTAATCTAGATCATAGTCTGCTCCGGAGCAGGTTAGCCGTGCAGCGTAAGTTACCATGGCGATGAACACCGATTAAAGTTGAGTTACTTTCATGGTACCTAAAACCCAGGGTTGGCGCAAAGTAATCCTAAACTTACCTAGCTAGCCACCTAAACCGGCTTCATGGTACAGGCCCCTGATCAAGAACACAAAAAAACTTCAAATGAAGAAAGACGACAAATAAACATATACATTAATTTAAACTTTTATAAATGTATTTACAACACAATAGCAAACGCTTATTTAATGCCGAAGTCATTTTTATGAGGAAAACAAATCACGCGTTTTATTAAAGGACCCTTTAAACATTAAAGTTTTCGCTTATTTAGTCCAAAAGCGTGTTTACTTGACTGTTCATTCATTCTTCTTTATTTGTTTTTATTTTTGTTTTATTTTCTTCATTTATTTGTGTATTTCATCTTATTTTGCATTTCTGTCACTGTTCAGGTTTCAGCTCCACCTGCGCAGACAGAGAGAGAGAGTGTATCAATCCTGTCGAGATCCCTACACAGACAGCATCTAATAACCGCCACACGTCGTGTTGTCTACATAGTGAGTATCTGCTGTATGTCTGAGCAACATCCGTCACATGAGGGGCAGAAATGCTGTCTATGTAGGTCGCTGCTGGTCTATGTAGGTCGCTGTCTCTGTAGGCGGCTCGTGAGGTGTTGAGCAGCGGCCCGTGAGGTGAGACTTCATCATGGCGGCTGAGTTTCGGTCTCTGTGAAATATCGTCAGCATTCATGAATTATATGATGATAACATCAGCGTCAGACGTTTATTAGTAAACCACTTTATAATCGGAAGAATATCGCGATATATCAGCGGTCGAATCGACCGCGTTTTAAACATTAACGTGAATGACAGCCCGCGAGTTTCTCTCGTCTAATGTCATTCGTGTTCTCGTGTGGATAGTTTGACGCATCTGATGATGTGTTTCAGGTAAATATGGTTTAATTTTCACTCTGTTTATGTGTTGTGTTGTTTATTGTTGTGTGTTTATGTGATGTTGTGTGATCTTTGACGGTTAGCTGACGCCTCCTTTACGGACATTTAAAGGAAACGCGTCCGTAAAACACACACGTTTATTATCAAATGATCATTTACTGAGCGTTTGCAAATCAACACCTTCACTTCCATACGTCAGTTTAATTCATATTAAATGTAAACGGGTGAGGTGGAGTGTGTGTGTGTGTGTGTGTGTGTGTGTGTGTGTAATGCAGGTTAAGGGATGGGTTTTGTGTTATTTTTATGTTCTTTTGTTGTCTGATCTGAATATCAGATTACACACAATTAATAAAAGGTCATAATAGATCTGATGTGAGACACATGACATGTGAGAGAATCTTCATTTAAACATCAAAACAACTCTCTCTTTAAAACACACATTTACACACAATAAACAGATGAATACAACTCGTGCATGTGATGTTGTTTATGATGTATTTGTGCTTCTGGCTGTGCAGGTAATGATGACGTCACGCGCGCGTTTTGTTTGTGGAGAATGAGATTAAGCAAATGAACGTGTGTTTGTTGACACGTGACACTGGTCCTTCTCAAGTTTTCGTTAAAATATTTTAAATGATGAGCTCTAGAAATAAAGAGTGATTTGTGACTCATGCAGATACAGAACGTGTGAAGAACAGCTGAAGATGTGTGTTGTGTCAGGAATCCAAACTACATTTTACATTTTAGGCATTTGGCAGATGCTTTTATCCAAAGCGACTTCCATTGCTTATCCTATACATTATACATAGGTATTTGCAATCCCCTGGGATCGAACCCACAACCTCTTACCACTGAGCTACAGGAAAGCTCACATGTGTGGTTCATTCTAATAACACAATCATGTATTAATATCTCTTTCTGTTACTGCTGTCACTCAAACCATGTTGACTTGTGATTAAAGTGTTTTGATAAGAGTGTTTTCTCTGAACAGGTAACTGTAGTGTGTGTAGTTGTTCAGGCCGTCATGATGTCGTCCGCGGCCGTCCCCAAACCCTCTCCTGTCCTGTCAGCTCTGGACGATCTCTCCATCTCTTCATTGCTGTCAGGTGATGTGGAGGAGGAGGACGGCAGCGGCGGAGCTGATGGAGATCTGGAGGTGAACCCATACGACGGCCTGCCGTACTCGTCACGATACTACAGTCTGCTGGAGGAGAGAAAGCAGCTGGCGGTGTGGAGCTTCAGGTTCAGTCTGTTAGAACAGATGGAGACTCACAGCATGATGGTGCTCAGCGCCGACGGAGGAGCCGGGAAGAGCACACAGGTACACACACACACACAAATCCAGTCGTTCAGTTTCATGGTATGAGATGAGCGTTTGAAAACATTCCGCAGACACACACATAACAGTGGAGAAGCATGAGAGAAAACAACACAACATTCACCTTTAAACTCTTGAGCTGATGATATTAATACTGTATGTCCATCAGATTTACATCACACGATCAGCCACATGAGATTTTATATTACAGTTGTCATTGTCACAAAGCACCTGTACATGAAACATTAAAGTAATTCAAGTAAAAACAAAAGAGGGGAAATCAAAGACTCACAACTCCACACAGACAAAATACACATGTACTTACACACACACATAATAATACTAGAACCGTGTGAAACACCACTGAGCATCTGGTAGTTTGAAATAATGCAGACGTTGTTCTCAATAAATATGCATAATTACCATAATAACATCAATCTAGATGATGATGATGTCATAGAACCCGTGAGTCTGTGGTCATGTTATCAGATTGTGAGACATGTGTGGAATGACACGAGTGACACCTGATGATCACATTAATAATAATAATCACTTGACCTGTCTGATTCTGCACATGTTTGATGTGATTTATGTCCTTATATTGAACCCAACACACACACTTGTGAACTCTCACATCACTGCTAGTCTATCATACTACACTAATCTATAGTTACAGTGACATTTCTATACAACACTCTACTATGTACTGTGCTGTTCTTATATGATTTCATATCAGTGACGTAACTTTGTTTTGAAAGTTGTGGGGACAAAGACGACAAAAACACTACTTTAATCAATACTTTCTGTCATAACTGGTTGGGAATATTCATCATACAGTGAGCGGTTAGGGGTGTAACGATACTTCTTTTTACGATATTTCGCGGAAAAGGAAAGGAAATTATGTTGAAACGGTTCAATCTTTGTTTGGAACATTTAATTACACCATTTAAATTAAAATGAGTTAATCCAGATAGATTTCTAAAAGTAGACTAAAATTGTGATCAATCGGGATGACTTAAACTAAATCAAAATTTGCAGTAAAAATTGACACTGATCTTAATTCTAATTTCAGTTAAGCCTTAAAATGTTCAAATTATTTATTAAGTTGTATGTGCAACAAATTAAGTTACTGAAATTGTTAAAATTTTGAAAATACATGTTATTTGAATTTCAGTTTCATTTTTTGGTTTTGTTCAAAATATATAGCTGTGTATGGTATCGTGAACCAAGCATCAAGATATGTACTGAATTGTGAGGTGTATGGTCACACCCTTATGGGCGGTCCATCTATTGGCTACTCCAGGTCTCACAGTGTGTGGTTCCCAAAGTGTCATTTGGAGAAGGTCACTTGGCTGTTGCGGTGCATTACACTAAGAACTGTTTATTCCTATGACTGAAAATGTCAGCTGTTCATTGGTTTACACGTTTTTGTGCTTGGACACTATAGTCTATGTCATGGCTCTCTGTCTTCTGCAAATATAAATATAACTTAGTATTGTGAGGAACAGGAAATGGTGAAAAGCGGCGCATCCTGCGAGTTTAAGATTTTAAACGCCCCTCAACAATAAACACATCTTCCGCATGTCTTTCTTGATTTATTTCTAAAAGTGTCGCTCCTGCAAATCATGTCCATGTTTCATATGATATTATAAAACGGTTAGTTCTGGTGCTTGATTCTGATTGGCTGAGCTGAGTTCTAAGCCGTTATAAAATACCCCGATATATTACGGCTGACCGCACCACATAGCCTAAATATCATTTTATTTACTTTATTTTATGAAACCTGGCTAAGCATATGGAGTAACCATTTTATAAAAGCAATAAGCCCTGTGAGAGGGTCTTAATGACTCCGCTTCACCCTCAGCTGTTATAAAATGCTCTGTAACCCACTGCTTCTATCGGCTTATTGCTTTAGTAAACTATGCTTTACTGCACTACGCTACACTGAACTACACTATACTGTACTATACTATAATCCATATTACACGAAATTCTGGAATACTTGATTCTGATTGGCCAGTTGTGACATTCCAAGGGTTGTTATTCTCAGATAACATCCGCTCGAAACGATGCTGTGCTGTACTGCACTACTCTATACTATAATATTTAATACTATGCCATACTGGGGTATGCTATGCTATGCTGCACTATGCTATACGGTCCTGTACTATACGATGCCATTCCGTTCATTTCTTTAATATTTTATTCGTTCTATTCTGTCCTGTTGTTGTGTTGTGTGTGTTCAGGTGGCGCAGTGGTGTGTGGAGTACGCTCTGTCTCATGAGTTCTCTCAGGGTGTGGTGTGTTGTTGTGAGCCGTACGCGGCGGCCGCCTGCAGTCTGGCTCTCAGAGTGGCAGATGAGATGGATTTGAGTTTGGGGTTAGAGGTCGGCTACAGAGTCCCACATGAAGACGGCTGCACTCCTGATTCAATACTGCGGTACGTCACCTCGCTTTCACACACACACACACCATATCATGTGGTTTGGCCCCTTAAATCACCCTAGCAACCACCATAGCAACACCCTGGCATCATGACAAAAGACAATGGAACCCATTGGAACCCTTTATAGTTTAAAATGTTCTACACATTGAATGCGGCGCGAAGCAACAACACGACAAACTCATCATTAACAAGGTGTTTGTCGTGCTGCGTCGTGCCGCATGCATCTGATGTGGACGGGGGTGTAACACCAGCGTTGTGTTCTCGTGCAGGTTTGTGACCGACAGTCTTCTGCTGGAGGAGATGATGTCCGATCCTCTGCTGCGTCAGTACGCCGTTCTGATCATCGATGAGCTTCAGGAGCGTACGGTGGCGACAGACGTTCTGTTGGGTGTGCTGCGTGATGTGTGTCGTCAGCGCTCTGATCTCAGGGTGGTCGTCCTCACCGCTCCTGCCGTCGCTCAGACCATCGCCAGTTTCCTGGGAGAAAGCGTTCCTCACATCAGCGTTCCCTCACAAACAAACTCTGTAGAGATTGTGTACCGTGAGCCAGGACGTGACCTCATCGCAGCTTCCTGTCATATGATACTGGATCTTCACCGCAGGGGTGAGGAGGGAGATATACTGGTGTTTCTGCCCAGCGCGCAGGTACGTGTCTGATATCACTGCACTTGTCTGTGTGTAAGAGAATCCTGACATCATTCATCTGAGACACATCCACAACAACACAATGACATTCAAGAAGAAAAGAATGATCAGAGGAAGACTAGAGGAGAGGATGAATCTGACACGCACCATGAACCTTCAGCCCAATAGATTCCCTGTTTCTCTGTCTGTGTCCACAAATACAAAAGCACAATGTTTACTATTGTTTAACATTTACATTTAGGCATTTAGCAGACGCTTTTATCCAAAGCGAATTACATTGCTTTATCCTATACATTTTACATAGGTATTTGCAATCCCCCGGGATCGAACCCACAACCTCTTACCACTGAGATACAGGAAAGTTTACTAAAGTAACTACAATAAACACAGAGAACACTTGACTTTAACTATAATCAAACCTGTGTTTCTATACAACGTTATGATAAAAAACAAAAAAACAAACTTTAATCATTAACATAAGTAAATATTTTTAAACATAATGGAAGATATAATGGAAACACCCTAAATGTCCCCAAAGGACACACACACACACACACACACACACACACACGTCCTCTCCTTCTGTCAATAGTGTTACACCTCTTTCAGTGTCTTGAGTAAACTGACCTCATTACTCACAGCACACACACACACACACACGTGTAGATTTAGGTTCTCATCATCTCTCTGGTCTTGTGCAGAATGAGCAGAAACATCTCTCTCTAAATAACCCTTCACATCACTCCGAGGACAGAAACTCTTGGCTGTAAATGAGTCTGTCTGTTCACAAGTGTTTGTTTGTGACATGGACTCACAGGGTCTCACATCCTCACGATCACAGTTCATCTCTCTTCATATTGTTTTTCACTGTTTGATGTTACAATAACTGTACAGTGATGATGTGTCAGACACACACAGACATGAAAACATGGAACACTCTCACATTAATACTGTAAGAAACATTTACAGTAAACTGCAGAACTCGCTGTAGCAATCACTAACATATTACGTACTGAGGATTTCTGCTTGTTTGTAAAATAACTTCGACATTTGAAATCAAGATATATTTACTTGACAAAGATAGTGATCTAAGATATTTGTTTTGTTTTATAAAAGAACAGATGAATTGAGATTGAGCGAACAATCTGCCAATGGGCTCAGAAAATAGTCTTAAATTTAGTTTAATCATTTTTCTTAAGTACCTGATTCATAACTGTTCTTACCCATTTGGCAGATTTATTTTGCTTGTTTTAAATGTAAACTTCTTATATAACCTTTAATAAATCAAGACAAAATATCAGAGGTCACTTTATCAAGTAAATCTTTAAGAATTTTTTGATATTTTCCCTAGAAAACAAGTCCAAACACACTAGAACTGATCAGGTGTAGTAAATGCTGTAGTAAACTTTATGATTGAAGGGTTAGAGTAAATATGATCAAGTATTTGTGAATAAGGACATGTCTCAGTGTTCATGTGTGTGTTGTGTGTTGTCAGGTGATCAGCGAGTGTTGTGCGCTTCTAGAGAAGGAGTGTGTCTCACTGAGCGCTCATGTGCACTCACTGCGGGTTCTGCCGCTGCACGTGGATGTGGGCGCTCCAGCAGTGCAGCAGGTGTATGAGGGGGAGGAGGAGTGTGTGAGACGCAGGGTCGTCCTCACTGATGTTTTGGGAGAATCATCCTTCTCGCTCAACAACATCCGCTACGTCATCGACACTGGACTTCAGCTGAAAACTGTGAGTCCGTCCACATCTCACAAACATCTCATCAATATCTCACCGTTCTCACTCATTCAGCTCCGCCCACCTCCACAGATCTACAACCCACAAATCAGAGCCGATTCACAGGTTCAACAGCCAATCAGCAAACAGCAGGCGGACTCGCGCTCACGACGGGTGAGCAGTAAACTGTCAGGTGAGGAAACGCATCCGTGTTAATGCACCTTTCACGTTTTGATGTTGTGATGTCATGATGACAGCGTGCTCTGCTTCAGGCGTGTGCGTGCGGCTGTACTCTCAGTCCGTGTATCAGGATGAAATGTCTGAATGTCGTCGTCCGGCTGTCATGGAGACCAATCTGAGTCATCTGGTGCTGCTGCTCAAGAGACTAGACATCGCTGACATGGGACAGTGCAAGTTCCTCGATCGCCCGGGTGAACACTCACTCTTTCTTTCTCTCTCTTACTTCACATCACCCTCCTCAATGTTCCAGACGATGTTTGTGTGTAAATGATAAAAACGAGACTGTGTGTGTATGTGTGTGTCGGTGCACAGCTCCTGAAGCCCTGATGCAGGCTCTGGAGGATCTGGATTATCTGGCGGCTCTGGATGATGATGGGAACCTATCAGAGGTCGGGATCATCATGTCAGAACTTCCTCTGGAGCCTCTGTTAGCTAAAGCTCTCATCGCTGCCTGTGAGTTTGACTGCGTCAGTGAACTGCTCACCATCGCTGCCATGATAACCGGTACAACGTCAGCCTTCGTCTACGGTTCATCATCTCTGATCAGACAAGATCTCTCTCGCTGACACTAAACGTCTGTTGTTTGTCTGTTTGCAGCTCCGCCGTGTTTTATAACACCTCCACCGAACAAAGAGGAAGCGGCCGCCACACACAGACGCCCCCTGCTGCACGCGGACGGAGATCACATGACCCTCATTAACATCTATAATGCTTATCTGGAGCGTGAGTGTCCATCCGTCATCTTCTGAATAAACCTTAAGTCTGATTGGCAGAATTTTGTCTGCTTGGGTTTATCTCCTGCAGTAGTATTCTGTTTCTAATGTTTTAAAGCTGATGTATGTCCTCAGATAATGAAGACGAGGTCTGGTGCCGGACCAACTTCCTGAACGCTTCTGCGCTGCGATTGGCTGTGGTAATAAGGGCGGAGCTACTGGAGGTGATGCAGCGAATCGAGCTGCCCGTATCTTCACCCGCCTTCGGTTGCCAAGACAACTGCACCAATATAAAGAGAGCTCTGATCTCAGGCTTCTTCCTGAAGGTGAACACTGACTCTGGATCAGTTGTCATTGCTGGCGGGTGTCTCACTGTTATTTACTCATACTTCACAAGGACAGTACACGGAACATCCAACATTTGATTCGATTTATGTGTGATATGATTCCAATTTTGTTTTTTATATTCAGAAGACACAAATTGTAACCGGAGTGTGTTTGTGTGTACTCTAGATGTAAAGTATTTTTGATCTTTGTAAAGATGCTCTTCATAACTCAAACCTGACACGATGACATGTGATGATGTGATGATGTTAGTCCCAGAAGACACGTGTGTTGTGGTTTGATCTTAAACCGTGAACATGTCTTCTTCTGTTGGATGTTCAGGTCGCACATGATGTCGACGGCTCAGGGAACTATCTTCTCCTCACTCACCGTCACGTGGCTCACCTGCATCCGTTCTCATCGTATCTGTGTCGCCGTCCGAAGCTCAACCCCCCCAGCTGGGTCCTTTATCACGACTTCACCATCTCACACGACAACTGCATCTGTGTGGTATCAGAGATTCATCCTCAGATGTAAGTCTGACGCCTTCATATATCGCTAGGGTTGCCACCCTCCCGTTTTAGCCGGGACGTCCCGTATATTGAGCCTGCCGGATTTGTCCCGTACGGGAATTCCCACGTCCCACTTATTGTCTGCTCCGCGGATTGAAGCCACAGCAGCAGTGGTGATGATCAAGACTCTTGCCAATGATATTGACACCTGTCATTTGATCACAGCCCCTCTGACGCGCATCAGTTAACATAAAGTAGGCCAAAATGGAGCATTGTTACTGAATCTGCATCAGTCACTCACACGCTCCCTCAGACCTCTGCGTTACACACACTCGCACCCAACCGCACCTGCACACACACAGAGGCGCACACACACAGAGGCGCACACACAGACACACACACAGACAGACAGACAGAGAGGCGTGCACAAAGCCGTGTTGACAAACTTTTGACAGAACAGCACATAGTGACATGAATGTAGTTTGTCTGTTGGACACATGCACATAGTTTGTTACCCAGACGGACGTGTAGTCTACTATTTTATTAATTAATGTCTGAAAACGGAAATATATAAATGAGAACGGCTTTATTGTGCATTTAGTTGTGTTAAAATGTTCAAATACTGTACTGTATGTAACCATTTAGAGAGTAAACGCAAATACGAAGCAATGACGTCTTGTCTATGCTAATTATTGCTGCTAATCAAATTTTGTCTCGTATTTCATAGCAACAAAGTTGGCAACCCTATATGCCGCACAAGTCAAGGGACGGGTGGATTTTGATGAGATATTTATCTGTGCAGGATGGTGGAGTTGGCACCTCAGTACTATCTGGGGAATCTTCCAGCCAGTGAGGGTCGAGATCTTCTGATGGAGCTCAGACAGAGTTTATGTACTCCAGATGAAGCTCAGGACAGAAGTCATGAAGACGCTGATGATGATGATGATGAGGACAACACCACAGACACACAGTGTGTCATACAGTGACTCAATCAATCTCATCACATTCACTTCTCTAACTGAAGTGCTATAATATATATTTATTTATATATTTTTATTAGCCAAACAATTTGTTTATAAAAAGAACCCGTGAGTGAGAAAGAATTTAGGTGTAAAAACCTTTTCATTTGGTATAAATTTATTACGAAAGAATAATGTCATGGATTCCTAATTGATAAAGATTTGTTTGGTCAGTGGTGATGATGTCATAACCACACACTTGAATGCTGGATGTATGTGTCAGATGGTTCTGTTGCTCTTTCTACTGTTTACTGTTGTTTTTTCACTTTATATTTCTGTGTGTGTGTGTGTGTGTCTGCTTTTAATACACTGGAAAATCTGAACACTAATTAAATGTTGTGGAGCTTCTGTAGCACTTTTGATTTTAATGTGTGTTTGTTATTTACTTTTATAAATGTCATTGAAAGAAAAATGTATACTAAGGTATACTACTAGGACTAGTTTTTATCAGGATACTCGCAATATCCAATGAGATTTTTTTTTTACCGCAGCCGCCACTCTTAATGTGATACTACACTCAAAAATGAACCCTAACCAATTCTGTCATCATTTCCTCACCTTTCAGTTGTTCCACATGTGTATAAATATCTCTGATGAACACAGAGGAAGATATTTGGAAGAATGCTTAGAACCAAACAGATCTCATCACCCATTAACTCCCATAGTAGGGAAAAAAATAATGGTAGTCAAAAGTTCCCCAGAACTGATTGCTGTCCTACATTCTTCAAAATATCTTCTTTTGTGTTCAACACAACAAAACAAAAGATAAAGTATTTTTTTCAATGGGGGGCAAAATCTGTTTGGTTACAAGCATTCTTTCAAATATCTTCTTTGATTTGAGGAAATGATGATGAAATCTTCCATTTTTAACCGCGCGTGCTGTTAACGTGATCGCTGTCGCTAAATGACCTAAAATATGAATAGTGTTCTCTCACAATAGTATCGTTTCACTTGATGTTTATTGACCTACTGGAGGCATTTGGATCACTTTAATAATAGATGTTTGTGCTTTTATAGCTTCAACCTTTTGGGTTGGGTTGATATAAAATGATTTGCGTTCTTCTATGAAATGAAGAATACATCAGATATGACATGATGAAGCAGTAAATGACGAGAGAATGTTCATGTTTGAGTGAATTATTTGAGTTTAGACACTGAAACTAGAGTTGATCAGACCTGCAACAACAGAGAAACTTGCATGCCACAGCCTGAAATACACATTCACTGTGACGTCACTCCAATCATTCAGAAGAACAATCAAAGACATCTCTGAGGAATTATTGAGATGTAATCCAAGAATCAAAACACGATCTCTGTACACAGACTGAAGATTCAGTCCGGTTCATCAGCTCTGTTGATCATTAAAACATCCGAGCAACTGAACACAACACAAAATATCATGTTTATTTATTTATTATGAAACATTCAGGACCGGTATCAACACATGTTGATACTGTTGAAAAGAAAAATACATAAAATATAGAAAATACACTGTTGTCAAAGATAAAGAGTATGGTTTGTGTTTCTGCACATTGACAGATGAACAGCCAAACGCCACATAGAGCTAAAAATCTAACACACCCTCTGAATTGAACATTAAGTGAATTGTACAGACATTTTCTAGTTGAATTTAAACCAGCGGTCTGTATTTCACACAATCATGTGTTGAAATAATCCAGCATTGTTCAAAACACAGAGAAATGGCCTTAAAGAATCTTCACAGCGCTCAGGATGCTGAAATCATGTCATGAGATTTGTGATGGGAGTTGATCTTTATTTCACTCTACCACGCACACGACATCTCAGAGGCAGCGTCACTATTACGTCTGCTTCCAACCGGAGACCAGCCGTATTCTGATTGGGCGTCATCGTTCAGTTGTGCCCGCCCCCAGCGTGGAGTGTTTCTGAGGCCCTGTTGTTTCCCTCTGAAGCTGCGAGGCTTCACACTCATCTGCAGAAAACCATTAAACATTAACAAATATACACAATCACTTCAGTACAACAACACAATGAAAACACAGCTGAAATGACTTGTGATACACATCATAATTAAATGTGTAGAAATAAGATGTTTGAGGAGGAAGAGTTTCATGAAAAGTGACCTGCACAAATCCAGACGTGTTCATGTGCAGAGCTTCCACACGTTCATTCAGTGTCTGCATCCACTCCACGTGTTCAGAGATACATCGCTTCATATCATCATGATTCTGTCATCATCACACACCACACAGAGCGTGACACACGGCTCATCTACAAACACACAACATGACTGTACATGTGATAAAGAAAGAGAAGTGAACCCCAGATAAAGAGTGTTTGAGATCGACGGCAGTCAGACGGATGTGCTCCAGTTTATCCATGTGTTCTGAGAGTCTGTCCTCAAACTCCTGCATCATCATCAGACCTTCATCCCTCACTCGAGCATCTCTGACAGACATCCTACACACTCACACACACACATGAATGTCAACATTCACACAGGATGAAAACACACTGACAGACTAACTGGGGCATGTTGTCACACACATTTTCATGTTTTGTATAGCAACTCATTAAAGTAAGTAATTCATTTAAATATCTGTAATTCAGGTTTTGTTTGAATACTTTTGGCATTTCATCTTTTTGGAGATCATTTTAAATACATGAATGTTCATGTTGTAAAAGTTTTGTTGTTATTTATTCTTGTCAAATCAGTAAACAGGACAGGAGTTTGGCATGATGTCATAATACTGTGTGACAACATGCCCCACAACAGTCTGTTTGTTTTGATGAGATAATATTCAATTGACTAACATTCACAGAAGATTTAGCATATTTTAACAGGATAACTACACTGTAAAAGACGGGTAATGTGCTGGCAGAAAATTACCAGAACATTTTCCTTTATTTTACAGACATTTCCGTTAATGGTAAAATGTAATTTAATAAAGAGCAAAATGTAAAATATAAGTAAAACAACTGTAGAAAATGAATACAGAAAATTCCTTCATATTAATACAGTATATTGTGCTCGACTATTGTTCATTAAAAGAAACACATTATACTGCAATGAATGAACTCATAAATATGCAAACATACATTTAAGCTTAAGATATGAAGTGATGTTTGGAAAAAAATGCGAGAATAAATTCATTTTGAAGTGCGTTTTGAGTTTTCGATTAAAGATAAACACACGTTCATAAGAAACATTGTTATTGTAAATAACAATACAATAATCAGAACTGAGTTACAAACATTAAAATGAAGATTCATGAGAACCAAACACACATGTTCAGATAACACGATCAGCGGAAAGAAACTTCAGTTTAAAGTGAGAAACACACTCGTGTTAAAAGAACATATACTGATAAATACACACGTGATATTCTGCGCTCGAGCCGAAGATGATCTTCTTCTTCTTCTTCTTCTTCTTCTTCTTCTTCTTCTTCTTCTCTTCTTCTTCTTCTTCTTCTTCTTCTTCTTCTTCTTCTTCTTCTTCTTCTTCTTCTTCTTCTTCTTCTTCTTCTTCTTCTTCTTCTTTGATTTATGGAGGTTGGCGGAGGTACGTAAGCTGATGTGAAACAATGATTGGAATTCACGCACCGAGACACGTCACCACGCGCGCTCGCGCGCACACGCGCCACTACACTCTTGAAATGAGCAAAACGTGAAATTTTAGGGAACAGCCCACAAACTAAATTGTGCTTATTTGAAATTACACGAAGGTTTGTGTAGAAAATACCGTTAGCTCAGTAAAACAAAGTAAGAAGTACGTTGTACTTCGAGTACATATGGCAATAAAGAACTTGAGGTTGAATAACAATAGCGTGTTTGAACACGTTTGCAGTGCGTGGAGGCGCCGGACGGGGGCGCTATTATACATGAACACATCCTCTGAACATCTCTCCGACACTGACGGGACTCTTCACTTTATTTCAGACGAACAGCATCACGGATGTGAGTTAATCAGCTCATGTGACGGAGCACTAAAGTTACTTTAGATGACACAGATCATCGGTGTTTGTGTGTAACGTTAATTCTGACTGAAAAGAATCCGCTGATTCAGATTGTACGAGCAACTTCCTCTAAGCGCCAACACTTACAAAACACATTCATTCACATGTGCAAAAACATGTTAACTCACATGTGATGAGATGAGTTCTTACATGTGACATACATGTGACACCAGTGAGTTTGTGTTGTCATGCAGCTTAATTCTTTTCTCTTTTTATTCTTATGAACAGCCACTAAACCATTTGTGTAGAGAGAAATAAGAGAGTTTAGTTCATTGAAAGGAATGAAGCTCATGAATAAAGCCACATTCACACACACAATCTACTTCCTGCTTCTGACCGTCACACAAGAGGCGGGGCTTGACCTTATATGGAGTGTTTGCACAATACCTCACTTCCTTGCCAGCTGCCATTGCTGCACACACACACTCACTCACACACACACACACACACACACACACACACACTCACACACAGGCTGAAGTGCGACTGCTCAGAAGAAGAGGGAAGCAGCTGGAGATCTCAGTGCGTCTCACTCATGGCTCAGTCAGCAGGCAGTATAGAGACGGATCTCACCAGCAAGAGGCTCCACTCGAGGTAAGAACACAACATCAGCAGGAGGGGATTCTGTGGGACGGGGGGACACCGCCTATGGACGGGGGGAGAGGAGAAACTCTACCGGCAGCAGACGTGTCTCTCTCTCTCTCTCTCTCTCTCTGGAGGTCTGCACATACGTGTTCAAGATCACATGAGATCTCATGATTGTGTCGTCAAGACACAGATTTCACTTTGTTGATTTCTGGCTGTTGTGAGAATTGTAACGGCAGAATGTTTGATCTCTCAGTATCATGACATCACAGATGTTCTGCTGGATTTGTCCATCCGCAGTAAACTTAAAAGACGATTTTGTGTTGTCAATGACAGAGTTGTTGTACTGTTAGTGATTGTGTGTTAACAGCATTCAGTGTAAAAGTGAGAGATCTGTCATCATTTCTTCATCCCCATGTGTGAGTTTCTTTCTTCTGCAGAACACAACAGAAGATATTTGGAAGAACGTTGACAATCAAACAAACACTGAACTCCTTTGACTCTCATTGTATGAACACAAAACCCCGGAGACATTTCTCAAAATATCTTCTTTTGGGTTCCACCGAAGAAAGACTCACAGACAGATTTACAACCACATGAGGAGGAATAACTGATGAGAGAATTGTGTGTGTGTGTGTGTGTGTGTCAGAAGGTCAAATAAAGGTTTTGTGCAGATGTTTCATTGTGTATTAGTGATGGTTTATTTTGTGTTGTGTGACATCAGAGCTGTGACTCATCTACACTTCATTCCCTGCACGTCACTGTGACTCACGATGATGATGATGATGATGATGATGATGATGTGTGTGATGCTTTATTAGATTACGCACCTAACATCAGTGAAATCACACACTCGGTGAGCAGCTGAGGAACACAAGGAGTTGTTGTGTCTTCTCTGAAATGAAATGTGTCGTTCAGCAGTTGAACTCTGTTGTGACGGATCTGAAGCTTTCATCATCTTCATGTGTTGAACTGCTCTGAGTCTGTGTTTCAGTGCTGACCTCTCTGAGGAGATGTGATGTGTAAAGCAGAAACAATGAAGATCTTTAGTTTAGTTTCTGTGACTTTAAGGAGCTGCTTTATGTGATGTTCCTATGTTTGCTTTTGCAATCGCCTCCTTTACGTCTGACTGGACATTTTCTGGATGATTTGAGGAAACACACACATCTTCAGTTTTATTTGTTGATCAGGTTCTACAGGATCATTTTATTGTGTCAGACGTCTCAGAATTCATTAGGATCTAGTTCATGTCAGTGTGTGTCAATCCCATTAGGTGTAATTCTGGATTAGTGAGGAATAATCCACAAATCCATTAGAAAGAGCAGGCTCACATGTGTGTGTGTTTAATCAGAGACACACAACATCACATGTGACACACACACATAAAGCTTTGAGGTGTTAAATATTCAGTTGGCGTGTGTCATACGGCGCACTTACATCAGACTGATGCTGAGATCAAACATGTGTGTGTGTCCGTAACATGATGATGATGATGTCAGCGATCACATGACGACACTGACGTGAGTTAAACTGCTCTTCAGTAAGTGTGCCAGATAAACACAAACAACACTGAACTGGTTTCTAGAGAAACTTAGAGTACACTGAAGGTATACATTATTATCTTTACTTCAACAGAAGTTGACTAATAGAACTATTGTTTAAACTTTGTTTTATAAGGACTGTTATTGTATGTTTCTGGTCTTCTGTTTGAAGAGAAACATCTGAAACAAAGTTAGTTGATACTTTAACACAACAGAGAACTCCTTTAATCCTCCTGTGTAAACTCTTAAATGTGTACATGTTTTATTTTTTTACTCACAATTAAGATACCTAATAATTTACATGAAGTCTTAAGAACTATTTTTTATATCAATCTTTTTCTACATTTAACTTGTTTCGTGTACCTAGAAAAACAGCATTTTGCACCACATGAATTTATCAATATTTATGAAAATATTAAAATGATTACATTTGTTGCAAGTTTTGTTCAAAGGTTAAATGCATTAAGCTATACATATTTCTGTACTGTGTTTACAGTATACATTGTTTTACGTGTTCCTTGGCATTTGAACTAATGACCTTTGCACTGCTAAAGCTTTACCAACTGAGCTACAGAAACACTTCTGTATGTAGGCTATACACACACACAAAATAACAACATTCAACATCTTCAAAGGTTTTCCTGTTCCTCAGTTGACAGAGCATTGCAGTAGAAGGTCGAAGGTCGAAGGTCATCATGGGTCCCAAACACTGCACTATACCCTGTTCACTGCAAGTCATTTTGAATAACACCAAAATGTAAACTGAACAATAAATACAATTTCACAATAGTAACACACACATACAGAGGTTGTGTGTGTGATGTTTGCTAGGATAAGTAGAAACTAAAACTAATATTTTACTCATGAGATTCATCAGGAAAAGGTCAAATAGAACATTAAGTTAATATATAGAAGTTAATATATAGAAGTTAAGTTATTTTTCACACAGTAAGAAAATGGGGTCAATATGACCCCAAACATGAACGAGTGGGTTAAAGTGTGTGCAAACATTCTGAAAATCTATAACATAAGATGAACATATCTATGAATTATTTGACACAAATCAGAAAAAGTCAATTAGAATCAAGTTTTACAAACGTATTGCAAGTAGCAGGTCAATTTAACCCCAAACATCTCATGGGGTGAAGTCTGAGCAGTGATGTTCATCATGACCTCTCTCTCATTGATACTGAAGAGATGGAATGTCTGAACTGACTTTATTTCTCCATCAGATCTGTAATAAAAGAGCTTTTATGACTCATTTTATAAGAATTCTTTCAGGACTTACACACATTGACTGTGTGTGTGTGTATGTGTATGTGTGTGTGAGCAGAGGTTGTGTGTGTGTGTTTGTGAGCAGAGGTTGTGTGTGTGTGAGCAGAGGTTGTGTGTGTGTGTTTGTGAGCAGAGGTTGTGTGTGTGTGAGCAGAGGTTGTGTGTGTGTGTTTGTGAGCAGAGGTTGTGTGTGTGTGTGTGTGTGTATGTGTGTGTGAGCAGAGGTTGTGTGAGGGTGTTTGTGAGCAGAGGTTGTGTTTGTGTGTTTGTGAGCAGAGGTTGTGTGTGTGTGAGCAGAGGTTGTGTGTGTGTGTTTGTGAGCAGAGGTTGTGTGTGTGTGAGCAGAGGTTGTGTGTGTGTGTGTGTGTGCAGAGGTTGTGTGTGAGCAGAGGTTGTGTGTGTGTGTGTGTGTGTGTGTTTGTGAGCAGAGGTTGTGTGTGTGAGCAGAGCTTATGTGTGTGTGTGTTTGTGATCAGAGGTTGTGTGTTTGTGAGCAGAAGTTGTGTGTGTGTGTTTGTGAGCAGAGGTTGTGTGTGTGTGTGTGTGTGTGTGTGTTTGTGAGCAGAGGTTGTGTGCATGTGTTGGTGAGCAGAGGTTGTGTTTGTTCGTGTGAGCAGAGGCTATGTGTGTGTGTGTGATTGTGAGCAGAGGTTGTGTTTGTGAGCAGAGGTTGTGTGTGTGTGAGCAGAGGTTGTGTGTGTGTGAGCAGAGGTTGTGTGTGTGTGTGTGAGCAGAGGTTGTGTGTGTTTGTGAGCAGAGGTTGTGTGTGTGTGTGTGTGTGTGTGTGAGCAGAGGTTGTGTGTGTGTGAGCAGAGGTTGTGTGTGTGTGTTTGTGAGCAGAGGTTGTGTGTGTGTTGTGTGAGCAGAGGTTGTGTGTGTGTGTTTGTGAGCAGAGGTTGTGTGTGTGTGTGTGTGAGCAGAGGTTGTGTGTGTTTGTGAGCAGAGGTTGTGTTGTGTGTGTGTGTGTGTGTGTGTGTGTGTGTGTGAGCAGAGGTTGTGTGTGTGTGTGAGCAGAGGTTGTGTGTGTGTGTTTGTGAGCAGAGGTTGTGTGTGTGTGTGTGTGAGCAGAGGTTGTGTGTGTGTGTTTGTGAGCAGAGGTTGTGTGTGTGTGTGTGTGAGCAGAGGTTGTGTGTGTGTGTTTGTGAGCAGAGGTTGTGTGTGTGTGTTTGTGAGCAGAGGTTGTGTGTGTGTGTGTGTGAGCAGTGGTTGTGTGTGTGTGTGAGCAGAGGTTGTGTGTGTGTCAGCAGGTGTAGGATTATTGTGTCCTTCAGGAGAATTAGAGCAGTGATCAGTGTCAGCGTCTGTGTGTCGTCACGCAGGATTCACCTGTTCAGTAGTGTGTGTGTGTGTGTGTGTGTTTGTTGGAGTTTGGCTCAGTTCAGTTGTTGTGTAGTGTGAGATGATGTCGAGTGTAGCGTGTCCTCTCAGCCGTGCTCAGATAGCGGTGTGTCGTCTTCTTCATCACGGCCCTCGACCGCTGGCCACCCTGAGACCTCTGAATCTGGAACTCAACGTTTATGTTGAAACAGCTCGCAGCAAACCCAGATGCAGGTATCTATAGATGTGTTTGTGTGACGCATGTGTGCTTCTAGAATCCTATGATGATGGAATCATAGAGGTGACAACACACGTGAATGTGTAGTTGTGTAGAATATGAATGAATAATAAGGATCTTCATCAACAGTTTTAACATTTGAGCTCAGTACTAAAGTATGTTTACTGCTGGAAGGGTTTGGACTGACCTCGGTGCTCAGAACACCCTAGCAACCACATAGCAACACACCCCGGCAACAACAGCTCAATGTAGCGGCAGCAGCTTTTGTTGGAGCACACGCTGCTTTGAGAAGCTGAAGGAATGGAGTTTATTATTATTCCACATGAATGTAGAGGAGGTGAATTCTTCTGTGAAGCACAGCGCTGAAGACCAAAGCATCTCTGTTTCTCACATTACTGCAAAAAACATTTCACAGAGCTGAACTGAGTACAGTGAAACACCAGAGCTCTCCAACACTGACCATTTCAACACACACAAACATCTGAATCTCAACACATTGTGTCATGTCTTTACACACACAGTAATGGCCGTGATTGTTCAAGTATTTATTTGAGGAAACGATTTTCTAAAAGTCAAGTGACAGCACATCAGGAATATAGGGTTTATATTTAAAATGCATGGAAAATGGAAAATGCATGTGTTTTTGCATGCGTTTGTGTGTGTGTGTGTGTGTGTGTGAGCGCATGTGTTTGTGCATGCGTGTGTGCTTGTGTGTTTGTTTGTATGTGTTTGTTTATGTGAGTGTGTTTGTTTTCTAGGATCTTTAGGTTTAGGTGTTGGAGATAATGTATAGAGTTTGTACAGTATACAACTCATTGTGCCTATGGACTGTCCCAGCAGAGATAATAAAGCAGACGTGTGTGTTGTGTTGTGTTGTCAGGATGGAGGCGTCGTGTCTGGAGTTGGCTCTTGAGGGCGAGAGGTTGTGTAAAGCCGGTGATTTTAAGGGTGGTACAGCGTTCTTTGAAGCAGCGGTCCAGGTGGGAACAGAAGATTTAAAGACACTCAGCGCCATTTACAGTCAGCTGGGAAACGCTTACTTCTACCTGAAGGAGTACGCTAAAGCCCTGGAGTATCACAGACACGACCTGACGCTCGCTCGGTAACACCGCTCAAACACTCACACTACAGTCACTCTGGCTGGTGATGTTCATGTTAGTGATGTCATTCTGATGTCATCAGGACCATAGGTGATCGCATCGGGGAAGGGAAAGCCAGCGGGAATCTGGGAAACACGCTGAAGGTTCTGGCCAGATATGATGAAGCGGCTGTTTGCTGTCAGAGACATCTGGACATTTCTCAAGAACAGGGAGACAAGGTGACAAGTGAAAAACGGCATAAAAACACACATCTCTCCTATTCTACTTAACTGAGAGGTTTGGTCAGTGTGAAAGAAAACCTGATTCAATTTTATTAGCAAGCTTCTCAAATAAATACATGTTTAGACTTTTCAATCTTTGACATTGTAAAACATCCATTACGACGAAGCCTCTGTTGGATTGAGTTCATCATGTCAACATTCCTCTTTTGTGTGATGTGGAGATCTGTGATGTTGATAAAGATGAAAGCGTTTGGATGTTGTGACAGGTTGGTGAGGCTCGGGCGCTGTATAACATGGGAAACGTGTTTCACGCGAAGGGAAAACAGCAACTGTGGGGGAGTTCACAAGACCCCGGAGATCTTCATCCTGATGTGAGAGATAATTTACAGCGAGCCACGGCCTTCTACGAGTGAGTCTGACACGCCACAAACACACACAATACATGAATATATCTGAGGTGTGATGAAGAGAATCCACTGAGACGTGTGCTGCTATCAGCGGCGTTTAACACAAGCTTAAACAGCTCAGAAATGAGCCGCGGAGAGACCCGAGGTGTCAGACTGAGACATCATCATCATCATCATCATCATCTGCTCCCTCATGTGTGTCTCTGTTTACTGACAAACACACAACCTGAAAATCTGCTCCACTCACAGAGAACAACACAACACTGACTTAAAAAGAAACCTTCTTCTACTGAGTTTAAAAAAGCTTTTATTACGAATTACAGCATTTTAAGGTTGTGTCTAAAAGTGACAGTGCACCCATTCTTTCAAGTGTTCAATTCTGTCATCATTGATACACTCTCATGTCAAACCTGTGGGAGTTTTTTTCTTCTGCACAACACTAAAGATGATATTTTGAAGAATGTGTATCCTCAAACAAACAATGAACTCCATTGACTTCCAATGTACAACCACAAAACCACTGAGACATTTCTCAAAATATCTTCTGTTGTGTTCTACTGAAGAAAAACTCACGTTCAGATTTACAACCACATGAGGGAGATTAGTGGATTGGTGGATCTCTCTGTTGGGCATTATGGGTAGTGTAGTTCTATACACAGAATTATCATCTCTAAACAAGAGCTCTGTAGATGGTATTGATGGAGCTCTTGAGTCGTGTGTTGTGAAATGAAACACAGACGTGATGAAGATTGTGACTCTTCTGTAGGATGAATCTGGCTCTGGTGAAGGAGTTGGGAGACCGAGCGGCTCAAGGCCGGGCCTTTGGTAACCTTGGCAACACCCATTACCTGCTGGGTAATTTTGTTGAGGCCATCAAGTTCCACAGAGAGGTACAGCAGTCCTCATATCTGTGAAATACACACGCTTTTCCCCTCAAACTGTGTGTTCTGCTTCATGTTGTGTGTCTTTAGTTTGTGATCAAAGTCACACACAAGCCCTTCTTGTTATTCACAGCGTCTCTCCATTGCCAAAGAATTTGGTGACAAGGCGGCCGAGCGGCGAGCGTACAGTAACCTAGGCAACGCTCTTATATTCCTCGGCCAGTTCAACGCAGCAACAGAGTATTACAGGTGAGCACGGCGCCATCTACAGGAGCTGACGTCCACTGCCGCACGCATACACAAACACAACTGATGTGCTCATCATCTCAGCATCACTCAAACACTTCACATGAAGTACACAACTTCATCACAGCAACCGCACAACAGGTGGAATGACTGCATGCACTCGTCCCATGTTTAGATGTTGTGTGTTTTCTCTTGTGTTCAGGAAAACTCTGCAGCTCTCTCGGCAGCTGAAGGATCAGGTGATGGAAGCTCAAGCGTGTTACAGTCTGGGAAACACATACACGCTACTGCAAGAGTATGACAGAGCCATCGAACATCACCTGAAACACCTGATCATCGCTCAAGAGCTCGGAGACAGGTGTCAACACATACACACACATACACACAAGCACGCACAGGCGCACACACAAACACACGCATGCACACACACACACACAGAGTAGATGTTCAGTTGTGTTCTTTCTGTGTGTGTGTGTTGTAGGGTTGGAGAGGGTCGTGCGTGTTGGAGTTTGGGTAATGCTTATGTGTTATTAGGAAATCACCGTCAGGCTTTACATTACGCTAGAAAACATCTGGCCATCTCCAGAGAGGTGAGTGATGTCATCATCCTGTGTTCTCCTGCCTCGCTCATCATGAACTCATTTCTCTCTCTCTGTCAGATCGGTGACAGAAACGGAGAGCTGACGGCCGGGATGAACGTAGAGGAGCTGATGGAGGTGGTTGGTGTGAAGGACGCTGATCTCTCTCCCTCTGAGGCTGAGTTTAAAGTTCAGGGTAAGAGCTAAACTGTCTTATCTTATAGACTTATCTTAACTTCATCAGAATTCACATGTAGTTTCATATACATCATTCGTCATAATCAAACTCACTTGACTGTGTAATGAACCCTGGAAAAATCATCCCACAATCCTCTGGAAACACACAAACTCGGCTTCAGATTAAAGATAAGACTATCTTCAGAGATAACACTTTCTCATTTGTGACCTCTTCACAGGCGCCAGACCCAAATTCAGTAAGAGGAGCAGTGTGGACAGTGTTGAGCTGTGGAAGTACGGCTCTGAGAAGGTCAAACACAACACACAACACAACACACATCAGCTCACTCAGAGAATCTACACATTCATCAAATCATCACCAGCGTTTCATGAGAACTGTGTGTGCATGTGTGTGTGCATGTGGTGTGTTTCTGCGGTGTGTGTGCTTGTTTGTGTGCGTGGGTGCATGTGTGACAGAATGGAGATGCTGCAGGTGTTAATGGTGGATTGAGAAGATCACAGCATCAGCTGTCTCACTGCAGCACGGGAGAACACACAGACAGTCCATCATCAAATGACAGACAGTGGCTCGACTCACCTGTGGACACTGATGACATCACCGTTCATGTCACACCTCCAGTGAGTGTCTGTCGCAATGCCTGTCTGTGCGTCTGTCTGTCCGTCATGCTCAGAGTCTGTACGTGGGCTCACTGTCTGAATCAAAGTCTGTCTGTCTGTCAAATTTTGATTTTGTGCGAGAGTCTGTGTGTGTGAGTGCATGAGTGTGTGTGCGTGCATGAGTGTGTGTGCGTGCATGAGTGTGTGTGAATGTATGAGTGTGTGTGCGTGCATGAGTGTGTGTGAGTGCATGAATGTGTGTGCGTGTATGAGTGTGTGTGCGTGCATGAGTGTGTGTGCGTGCATGAGTGTGTGTGCGTGTATGAGTGTGTGTGCATGTATGAGTGTGTGTGCGTGCATGAGTGTGTGTGCGTGCATGAGTGTGTGTGCATGTATGAGTGTGTGTGCATGCATGAGTGTGTGTGCGTGCATGAGTGTGTGTGCGTGCATGAGTGTGTGTGCGTGCATGAGTGTGTGTGCGTGCATGAGTGTGTGTGTGTGTGCGTGCATGAGTGTGTGTGCGTGCATGAGTGTGTGTGTGTGCGTGCATGAGTGTGTGTGTGCATGCATGAGTGTGTGTGCATGTATGAGTGTGTGTGCATGTATGAGTGTGTGCGTGCATGAGTGTGTGTGCGTGCATGAGTGTGTGTGCGTGCATGAGTGTGTGTGCGTGCATGTATGAGTGTGTGTGCGTGCATGAGTGTGTGTGCATGTATGAGTGTGTGTGCGTGCATGAGTGTGTGTGCGTGCATGAGTGTGTGTGCGTGCATGAGTGTGTGTGCGTGCATGAGTGTGTGTGCGTGCATGAGTGTGTGTGTGTGCGTGCATGAGTGTGTGTGTGTGCGTGCATGAGTGTGTGTGTGTGTGCGTTCATGAGTGTGTGTGTGTGTGTGTGTGTGCATGCATGAGTGTGTGTGCATGCATGAGTGTGTGTGCATGCATGAGTGTGTGTGTGCATCCATGAGTGTGTGTGTGTGTGTGTGTGTGTGTGTGTGGTGTGTGCGTGCATGAGTGTGTGTGCGTGCATGAGTGTGTGTCTGCACGTGAGTGTGTCTGCATGTGAGTGTGTGTGCGTGTCTGTCTGCGCGTGAGTGTGTGTGCGTGCATGAGTGTGTGTGCATGCATGAGTGTGTGTGCGTGCATGAGTTTGTGTGTGTGCGTCCATGAGTGTGTGTGTGTGTGTGGTGTGTGTGCGTGCATGAGTGTGTGTCTGCGCGTGAGTGTGTCTGCATGTGAGTGTGTGTGCGTGTCTGTCTGCGCGTGAGTGTGTGTGTGCGAATGTGTCTGCGCGTGAGTGTGCTTGTTTGAGTGTGTGTGTGTGGAGATGTTTTTATATCCCGGTGGGGACATAAACCTGAATGCACACCAACTCGTGTCACTCTGGGGACCAAAATTTAGGTACCCATGGGCAAAAAAGCTTATAAATTGTATAGAACAATATCATTTTTAGATCTAAAAATGCAAAAAGTTTTCTACGAACTTTAGAGGATAAAATATACAGTTTGTACAGTATACAACTCATTACTCCTATGGACTGTCCCCACGGAGATAATAAACCAGACATGTGTGTGTGTGCTTTAGGATGTATCAGTGTGACCAAAGGCCATAACACTGGGGATGAGGTTTCTATGGAAACCATGATGTTATTTGGTCAAAGACCTTTCACGGCCCATTTTCTCTCTCTCTCTCTCTCTCTCTCTCTCTCTCTCAGTGTCTCTCTCTCTCTCTCTCTCTCTCAGTCTCTCCCTCTCTCTCAGTGTCTCTCTCTCTCTCTCAGTGTCTCCCTCTCTCTCTCTCTCTCTGTGTCTCTCTCTCTCTCTCTCTCTCTCTCTCTCTGTGTCTCTTTCTCTCTCTCTCACTCTCTCTCTCTCTCTCTCTCTCTCTCTCTCTCAGTCTCTGTCTCTGTCTCTCTCTCTCTCTCTCTCTCTCTTAATCTCTCTCAGTGTCTCAGTGTAAGTGAATAATTGAAGTAAATGCTCTGTGGGATCAGAGATCAGTGAAGGTGTAGTGTGAGATTGAGCGGTGGAGATGTCAGGATGGATTCACACTTGAGCTGAACGTGAGGCTTTTATTCACATGATTGTTCATTTACAGATGTAAACTAACAGTTTAACAGAAGTGTGTATGTTGTGATGCTTAGATACTGCACACACAGGCGTGTCATTCGTTCTGTATTTCATTGGCTGGTGAATGAATGAATGTTTAAGGAGTGTTCAGATGATGTGCTCAGTTAGTTTTGTGTAATGTGTGTGATGAATGTGAGCGCTGGTGTTTGTTCATGTGATGGAGAGAATCACAGTGACACGGTCATGTGCTGTGAATAGGTATGGCTCGCATCTCACACTGTTATTGATCTTGTCCTCTAATAGCTGAATGATCAAACTGATGATGTGTGTGTGTGCGATCAGCTGAAAGGTCATTGTGATCCTACACACAGAGCTGAAGAGATTGTGATAAGAGCTCACATGAGTCGCACACTGCACTGACAGAATATCGTAAATAAATGCAAACGCGTCATCTGACTTGACGGATGTTTTTTCCCTGCAGAAACTGAGTCGGGATCATTCGGACGAGGACTGTTTCTTTGACCTGTTGAGCAAGTTTCAGAGCAGCCGAATGGACGACCAGCGCTGTCACCTGGACGAGCCGACCAACGGCGAGAACACTGGAGGAGCGGACGCAGACTCCCTCAACGACGTCATCGGTCAGCCAGTCTCACTCTTACTCACAGACTACCAAATAATTGAGTTTAACGTTCACGTCAACATTCTGCAGACGTGACAGACATAATAACTTCTCTTTCTCTTCTCAGACACCAGTCTTCTGACGTCTCCTCAGACGGAGGAGCTCTTTGACTTGATCGTCAGCACGCAGAGTCGGCGTCTGGACGATCAGAGGGTGAGCGTCAGCAATCTGCCTGGACTCAGAATCACTCACAATAATCTGGGTCACCTGCGTGGAGAGTGTGACCCTCAGGAGCCCGGCGATGACTTCTTCAACATGCTGGTCAAGTGTCAGGTGACTGGCGCACACATCACACGTCTGACCAGGTTCTCTGTTGGTTTTATTCACGGTGAGTTCTCTGTGTGCTTCAGTCCTCCAGGATAGACGACCAGCGCTGCTCTCCTCCTGAAGGAGGTCCGCGAGCCCCCACCGTCCCCGACGAAGACTTCTTCAACCTCATCCAGAGAGTTCAGGCCAAGAGGATGGACGAGCAGCGTGTGCACCTGCCGTCTGACGAACAGAATCCGAGCGAAGATGAGAGAGAACCGGACGCCTCTGACTCCGGCTAAATCCACGGGGTTGAAATATAAATGACACGAAGGGAACAGAAGTCGCACTTTCAGATGCCAACATGTGTGACTAGACGTGAAGAACACAACACAAGTGCCATCTCACCTGCCGTGCATTAAAGCCGAGGATCACTCACTTGTGTTTGACCTCATGTCTAAGATTTCAGTGAAAGTGTGCACGCCTCATCACACGCGTGTCAGACCTCATTGGATGTTTAACATCAGACACTTAACACGTGTGCTGGATTCAGAGCGGACTGCTCGTGTGCCGGGTTATTCAGACACACGTCTCAGTCTCTTTATCTGCCTTGATATTGTGGAGCACTTGAAGGAGTTTTGTTATTCGTCTCAGATCTTCACAAGTGCATCTGACTGCTTTAATATCATCGTCATGAAGACATTAGGGCTGCTTCTCATCATTTCTCTCTTTCTCTTGTAGTATTTATGAAAGTGTTGAGAGAATCTGTGAACAGACTGTTAAAGTGTTGAGGAGACTCGTGTTTGTGGAGTTTTGTGGTGTTTGATGGATGATGTTACAGTGTTTGTCATTCGTGCCCAAAAACAGATCTACACACAGCACATACACAACTCTATGATGTTTTTTACTTTATTACAGTTTTTTAATGGATGATGAACTTACTGCCACCTGGAGGTAGAAATAAGCAAAGCCATAAAATCATTTTGCAGTCTGTTGTGGGTTCTGTGCAACAATTCAATTTCAGACGACACAAATGTGAGGTATAAACTAGATCATTTTCTTGAAAAGATGTTTTATAAGAGTAAATGACACGATGGTTGTGTAGAACTGTATTGAGGACAGAAAATAAAGAGATTTTATTTCCTCATGCTTTGTGTTGGACTGAAGTCAAAGTCTTTTGGAATGTTTTTGTTTTAATGTGGATGATATATAATGTGAATATGTGAGAAAAGTTGTGATAAGCTTCACCGCCACACAGCACGTAAGTGTTCTGTATTTAGTGTCTTTCAGAAACATGAATAAAATGTTGAATGAAATGATGGTTTGATTTAATAGAGAAGTGTTCAAAGAACACAGTAATGAGATGGAGACGGTTGTCCTGTGAATGAGACTCTTGTGTCACACAAACACTATTTTGTGAGTGTTTATTGATGTGAATTGTACACATGTAGACTGAGGCGAGCGTGTGAGTTCAGACTCAATACAGATTGACATTATAAACATTTATTAACTGATATAACATCTCTCCAGAACACTCCAGTAACTGACACTCAATCTGTTGTCGTTTTTTTCTTCAGGTCGACAGTCACGATCACTTCAGCTTAAACATGAACGTGTAAATATGGATCAAATATTTCAGAGATAGTGGAGAAAGATCATTCTGTGATGGGTTCATGAAGTCTGTTTTTAGTGTGACAATCAGTGTTGGGTAAGTTACTCTGAAGAAGTAATCCATTACTAGTTACTAATGACATATTTAATAGTATAATTACATTACTGTACAGATGACTCTCCAAAAAGCATTTAGTTACTTATTACTGATTACTTTTTATATCAACCATCAACCTTGATTAGTTAAAGGTACAGTTTGTAGAAATCGCCTATAGAGGGCGCACGATCAAAACACCAACAATGGCGTAGCTTGATGACACTGTGTAGAAGCGTGGAATGATGGGATATGTTGTCTTCAACTCCACCACTGATGGCCATCAGTCATACGGGAACGAGAGATCATGTTATCTTAAGAGGTAATACAGTTTTATAAATGTGGCGTTTGATGAAATCATTTTATTTCATTATAATGAATTAGTCCCGAGTAATGTAAGGTTCAAAACTAAGTTGTTAGTCAAAGATGTTACAATAATTGTGTAATTGTTCGATGGTGTGATAACACTGTGCATTTTTAAGTGTTCAAATCAATCATAGTAAATGTTGACCGACGGTACAAACTACTTCCGCATCTGTCTACGACAGTGTCACGCGGTTGCTACGTCAGTAAAGGCGGTAACAAAGGGTAACGCGGATTTGACGCAATTGACCACTAAACGGCCCCGGTCCACTGTTTTGAATGGAGATTTTTTCAGGATTTAAAAGCAGTTGGAAACATTTGAGATATTGTAAGTACTCAGATGAAAAATATTTATAACATTGGCCTAGTGGTTTTTTATATTTTACTGCAAAATTGTCACAAACCTTTAAGTGATTCAAGGATAGACATGAAACGACTCTTTTAATTAATTCAAACCAATAATATAAAACTACATCAATTATTCTTATTAACTGACCAAAGTATTACAAATGTGTGAATTACATATTAAAGCACAGATTTTAAAGTTAGAGAAATTTTGATGTCAATTCCACTATTGCACCCACATATATTACACACAGTATTTCGTTTAATTACATTTGAATTAATTAAATTACAGAAAAAATAAAAGTAATCCCTTACTAATATTTCAAGGAAGAAGTTATTAATTTACAGTAACTCATTACTTCGTGACTAGTTACACCCAACACTGTTGACAGTCCGTGTTTTTAATTCTTCATAATTCTCTCATCTGTCACATATGCACAAATGGGAAATTCTGTGAACATTTCAACCTTACCATGAATACGTTTGTACCAAATGTTTTTACTACACTAACAGATGTCAACACTTGGTGGTTCAGATATCCGGTCTCTGTTCAGGTTTTAACGAATTTAAATGCATAATTTTTCATAGTCATGTAAATTCCGTTTTCAGGATTATTTCATCCATAACGGTCCATATTCCTCATAAATAGACAGATGAAAACGAACTATTTAATGTTCTGTGAAGAGTCGTCCCTTCTGCATGTGTTGGGTATTATTGCTTCAGGTTTGTGAATTTTAACATCACAGAAATCCTACAAAGTTTGTCTCCCAAACACTGTGTCCTTTTTTCTCACATCCGTAACACGTGTTTATTTGCCTTTCTTAAAATAGAACACTTGATGTTTATACTTGTGAAAAAAGTTTCACTAAAATGTAAACAAATGGTTCAGGGGCCCGTTTCAGAAAGCAGGGTAAGTGCTAACTCAGAGTAAGTCAACCCCAGAACACGGAATACTCAAGGTTTTTGGTTTCAGAATGTGAGGTATGTCAAACCCACGACCGCGGGGTAAGTCAAGACCATTTCAAAAATCGAGGTATTTTATAATCCGAGTTTGTAACCAGAGTAACATACTCCGTGAACCTAACCTGGTCTGGAGCAGGTTTTATTCCGCAAACCCAGGGTTTGTTACAATCTCCGCCCCCTTTTTGAAGCGCGAGCGGTGTTGAATCTGCATACGTCATTTGTTTATTGATTCGTGTTCCTAATCGCGCTCTATTTAGTCACACAGAACTTAAAATAACATGTTCGTTTATTCAGGAACACATAGAAGAGGAATCTGCATTAATTCGCAGAGAATTATATTTATGTCTGGAGAGAATTGTGAGGCCCCGTTTGGACGTTTTATCTTAACTTTTAAGGCCAGTTTAAGAAGTATATTTAACATTTCCCAATCAGGCATCCTACTAGAAAGACCATTTTATTTCTTTAAACTTTCCTAAATGAATGATGTTATTGTATTTCTACAACGGCGTTTTAGTGCCACGTTAAAAATAAATTCAAGTTTACGAGAATAAAGTCGAAATGTTACGAGAATAAACTCGTCGTAATACGTATTTTATTTTCGTGAAAGTTGTAGTTGTAGTTGTAGTTATGTTAAAGCACGTCATCTGAATCAGTGAGTTAATTCTTAGTTCATGTCTGATTTTTCTTCTGAATAAATTCAGTTTTCTTCATAACCGCTGCAGTGTCCTTTTACTAATTATAACTCTGTGATGATGCGCCAAAAGACAAAGAATTTCCTTATTGCTAAATCCTAATCTAAAGTAGGATTCAACCAAATCCTCCACAGCCATTGTTTCTAGCAATTCTGGGATTTTTCTCAAGATATATCGAGTTTATCTCGTAACATTTCGACTTTATATTTCGACTTTATTCTCGTTACATTTCGTCGTATATTTCATATTCAGCTGCTGCCAAGATCTTTTTATTGCTGAAGGATATCACCTACATGAGAGCGAGAGAGTTCAATATAATTCGCATTTTCACAGTTTCAACAAAATAAATATAAAAGTGATTGACATATAAACTTGCGCATTAACACGTGAAGCACGTTTCTCCCTCGACAACTCTCTTTCTTCTGCTACTGCGGCTGTGTTGCTCTTTTATATGAATATCTGCTCATATTCACTGTACACCTGTAACAGTTCCTTCAATTAGATTGACGAGAAATGAACAGAGCGCTTTTTGTCACGTGACGTTATCATGGTGAATCGTGCTATCTTCACTCAATTGATGATGGCTTTTCATCGCCATGCTGCATGCGCGTAACCTAGAGTGAACTTACTCAGAGTGGATTAAACTAAATCAGCTGTTCTGAAACTGAAAACTCAGAGTAAAGATTCTCAGAGTAAATCAACTCAGAGTTCAGATTTTAACTCGGTGTTGGTTGAACTTCCTTATTGAAACGGGCCCCAGAACATTGGTGACAAAAACATTCTGTCACATCCATCACGCATATATATGCAATAATTCAAAAGTAAAGGTGTCAGATGATGCCAGCTCCAGACACTTTTTATACAATTTGATAGTTTTATGTTTTTATGTTGTGCTCACGTGTAAAGCTGCTTTGCAACAGTGTAAACTGTGAGGAGCTCTATGCAAATAAAGGTGAATTGAATTGTGAGCAATTTCATTGCAGTTCTCTGCTGTAAATTCCTTCACACCCCCCCTGAGAGTCCCTGTGATTCCCAGAATTCTGTGCGTGAGCTGAGCTGTCAGAGCTCTATATAAAGCAGCAGAGGGAGGGCTGGCGTTCAGCCGGTCACTCGGACGGACAGACAGGAGCCGTACACTGAACGCTCTCAACCAGAGAGAGAGAGAGAGAGAGAGAGAGAGAGAGACAGGTCAGTACAGACGCCAAGAGAGGAAGAGTGATAATACAGCACGGAAATGAGAATGAGCCAATATTGTGTGTGTGTGTTAATCTGTTTAAGCTTGTGTTGTTTGCAGGCTGTGTGTGTGTGATGATGGAAAGTGGGTCAATGAGAAGAGCTGTGTGTTGTGTTGCATGAGGTTCAGATGAGGTGGACTCTGTGTTTTGACAGCTGCAATGTCAAAGGGACAAACTGAAGAGAAGTCGTGCTGATGTGAATGTGTGTGTGTGTGATGCGTGCCGGCGTCTCATGTTGTTCCCACACAAGTAATGTCACTGTGAGCCGCACACATCCGTTCAGGAATAAAGACATTGATGTGATCAGTAACGTGTAAACACGCCCGCTGCACTCACTGACGTCAAACCCAGCCATTCTCCTCTTAAAGCTACAGCGCACTCTCTCCGGTCACTATGGCAACGGTTGCAGTTTTCAGGAGGTGTGTTGAGGTTATAAATGAAGCGACTGCTTCACACCGGACAGCTGCAGAGCAGTCACAGCTTTTTTTAGCTCCGCCGCGTGACCACCATCAGATCAGTGTCAGAAACCAACAAGTGTGCAGTGAATCAAAGGTGTTCAGCGTCACATGACCCGTCAAACATCAGAGATCATATAACGGAAAGCCTCTCTGTCCTGACAGAGATCTGGAGCTGCTGGACCGGTGTTTTAGTTTCTGTGCTCTTGCATAGCGTGTTAAACTAACTATTCTTATTAGAGATGAAACTTAATGCGAGATGTTTTATTTTAGATGCATTCGACACGATCCAAATGTTTAAAAAACACAACAAGCCTGATTTGTGTTATCAATACTCTTTGAACTAAACTAAACGATGACGGGGAGTAACAGGGTTTCTGATTAAGCTTTAATAAATAAGAAACACTCAG
>NC_079545.1:515000-522500 GCF_015846415.1 Triplophysa dalaica
ACACAATATAAATATGTTGTGATGATAATAATTCATTTCCTCAAACTGACACATTTGAAAGGTGCTTGTGTTGAATAGTGAGATGTTGGTAACAGTTGCCATGGAGATGTGAAGCACTGAGAGAATTGAGTTATAGATCAGTACAGACTGAACTCAGAGAGAGAGGGAGAGAGAGAGAGAGAGAGAGAGAGGCCATGAATGAACTGAAAGAGAAAGCAAGAAGGGCATTTTACAGCATCAAAAAATCTATTCAAATCGAAATACCAGTTAGAATCTGGCTCAAAATATTTCAATCAGTCTTAGAACCGATTGCACTGTATGGCAGTGAGGTGTGGGGTCCTCTCCTGAACCATGAGTTCAACACATGGGACAAAACACCGATCGAAGCCTTACATGTTGAGTTCTGTAGGAGTATCCTCAGAGTCCAGAGAAACACACCAAACAACGCATGTAGAGCAGAACTGGGTCAATATCCTCTACTGATGCGCATTCAGAAACGGACAATAAAATTTTGGAAACATCTAAAAATGAGTGACCCCAACTCGTTTCACTTTAAAGCCCTTAAACACCAGGAACTAAACACTGAAAGAAGTAGAATGATTCAGATGATCCTCAAACTACAAAACCAAACTAACACAACTAACAACACTCAGCATCACGACACTGACACACTCATACACAATGTTCAACCCAAACAAATTATTAAAGTCCAAAAAGAAAATTACCTGACTTACTGGACTGAATCAACCGGAAAACAAAGTAAACTTGAATGTTATTTGACCCTAGATAGAAATTATGCAACAGCAGAATATCTGAGTACAGTGAAAGATTATAAATTAAGAAGAACAATGACGAGATACAGACTGAGCAATCACACTCTTCACATAGAGAAGGGGAGACATCGACAGAACTGGTTACCTAAAGAGAACCGCATCTGCCCATACTGTGAGAGAGGAGATGTAGAGACAGAACAACACTTCTTCATCAACTGCCCAAACTATCAAGACATTAGAAGAAATTCTATCCCAAATTGAAATCATTGCCCTGACTTCAGGAAATTAGACAACAGTACACAACTCCAATATTTATTAGGAGAGAAACAGGATTGTGTTTTACTAGCAGCACAATACATTGATGCCTGCCATAACAAAAGGGAGGAGTCGACCAATCAGTGATGCGCTCACAAACGTACACACACACATATAAAATGTTTTTGTTTCGTTGGTTGGTTTTGTTTCTTCTTAAATGTGTATTGTTTGATTTAATGTATATTGTTTGTTTTTCATCTGTTCTAGATGTACTGTACATGTTATAAATGCTTTGGCAATACATTGTAACAATTGTCATGCCAATAAAGCACATTTGAATTTGAATTTGAGAGAGAGAGAGGGAGAGAGAGAGAGAGAGAGAGAGAGAGAGAGAGAGGAGGAGGGGAGAGAGAGAGAGGGAGGGAGAGGGAGGGGGAGAGAGAGAGAGAGAGACGGAGAGAGGGAGGGGGAGGGAGGGAGAGAGGGAGGGGGAGGGAGGGAGAGAGGGAGGGGGAGGGAGGGAGAGAGGGAGGGGGAGGGAGGGAGAGAGAGAGAGAGAGAGAGAGAGAGGGAGGGAGAGAGAGAGAGAGAGAGAGAGAGGGAGAGAGGGAGGGAGGGAGGGAGGGAGGGAGGGAGGGAGGGAGGGAGGGAGGGAGGGAGAGAGAGAGAGAGAGAGAGAAAGAGATGGGCTCAGGGTGTTTGAGTAAATCTAATATGTCTCCTGATGATGGTAAAACATCTTGCAGAAGTTTTCATAACACAAAACATAAACGTCATGCACATCTGTTTATCCAAATGCTAATGTGATTATTATTCATGTCAATGTTGTTCATATCAATACTTGAATTGTGTCACAGATAAAATTAAGGACGCCAAGATCGTCTTTGTTGTGGGTAAGTTTCTTCTGAATGATTCTTGAATCTTCTCATTATGAGGACCGCATGGTATCATCACTTTAACGCATTCATTGTTTCTGCTCATGATGATGTCAGAGATCTGCGGTGTTTGTGTAACTTCTGAAGTTAACATGTTTAACACTGTTCTGATTACATAGAAATGTCTATAAAGCAGTTGGGAAATGATATGCATTGTGAGAAATGTGTTTGCGCCGCAGGTGGACCGGGCTCTGGTAAGGGCACTCAGTGTGAGAAGATTGTGGCGAAGTACGGCTACACTCACCTGTCGTCAGGTGACCTGCTGCGTGCTGAGGTGGCCTCAGGTTCAGACAGAGGAAAACAGCTACAGGCCATCATGCAGAAAGGAGAACTTGTGCCTCTGGTCCGTGTGAATCACTCTCACGTGTCGTGTCACGTTTAATAAACCTTTTGCTAAACATTGATTCGTCTTATAAACTAGATGGTTGCAGCCCTGGATGCTGATTGGTCAGTGAGCTGAAAGCAGATGGTCATAACTGTTGTGTTGTGTTGTGCAGGACACAGTTCTTGACATGATCAAAGATGCCATGATCGCTAAAGCAGACGTGTCTAAAGGTTATCTCATCGACGGCTACCCTCGTGAAGTCAAACAGGGAGAAGAGTTCGAGAAGAAGGTCGGAGAATAATGCCGACCGCAGGAAGTGATCCGTGTGATGTGAAAGTATCCTCATGTTCTCTCTTGTGTCACAGATCGGCGCTCCGGCTCTTCTGCTGTACGTGGATGCTAAAGGCGAGACGATGGTGAAGAGACTCGTGAAGCGCGGAGAGACCAGCGGCCGCGCCGACGACAATGAGGAGACCATCAAAAAACGTCTGGATCTGTACTATAAAGCCACTGAGCCCGTCATCGCTTACTATGAGAAACGCGGCATTGTCAGGAAGGTGAGCATCAGCGGTGACGCTTTTTTGACCAACGTTTTGTTTCACTTTAAGATTTGTGTTTCTAATGGAATGAATGAATTCTCTCTCGTCTGACAGATCAACTCTGAGCTGCCCGTGGACGAGGTGTTCGCTATCGTGGAAAAAGCTATTGATGAGCTCAAATAAAACAGCACTTGACAACAAACTCGTGTTCTGGTTTTTCTTTCTGTCACATACATACGTTTAAAGAGACGAATAACGCTGAGATCTATCAAAAAACATAACGTTTGAAAAACAACATCAGTGACCTGAAGACATCTCAGAACAAACACACTTCACTCACAGTCGTTGTGCTGATAAAAGCAGATTATTTATTGAGTTTCCTCTCAAGGTTTGTTTTGCTCGTGTGGATTGAGTTCAGAGGTCTGCTCTTTAAAGTCGGCATGAAATTAAAAAGAATACTAATTGTTTTACACAGTGGTGAAATATTTATTATAAAGTATTTATTTGAAATTGTAATCTTTATTCAAAAACGTTAAGCTCCTCCCCCCTCGAAACGACCTCTCTTCACCTCTGGTGATGAGGTATGGGGGGAGGGCGGGGCTGCAATGATTGACAGATCGCAAACCGCCGTTCAAATATTTCACCTTTTAACGATCCAATCAGTGGTCGGTGGATGAATCGAGTCCCGCCCTACTCATTTCAGAAGTGCTTTCACTCGGGAATACGTCACGATACGGTTTAAAACTCAAATAATAAAGATTTTGGTATTAAACCAGCAGACTTTAACAGATCCAGCACATTGTTTTTATTTTTGAATGACATTGAATAGTGCTGCACTCTAGTGGACAAAACATGCAGTTACACTGAAAGACCTTCAGAAAAACCTTCTGTCCTAAAACACACAGTATTCAGCGCAACTCCACACTCACAATTTCTACACAATAAAATATTCTAGATGTCAAAATATACATTTGTTCATAACCAAAATCTTTATTTAAAGTTGCTTGAAATTTTAGTTGTTTTGTCCTTTTTTAAATCATTTTGAGGTCCTGGCTTGAAAGACAAGAAAAGATATTTATGAAGCCATGTCGCCAACACCTGTAAAATGGAATTTTTTCATTTTAAGAATATATCTAAATTACGTCATATGCTGTCACTGTCAGATGCAGAGAAATTAATTCATGCATTCATGACATCAAGACTAGATTACTGTAATGCACTTCTAGGTGGTTGCCCTGCGGGCCTATTACAAAAACTGCAACTGGTTCAAAACGCGGCAGCTCAAGTTCTTACACGTACAAAAAAGTATGAGCATATAACCCCGGTTCTGTCAACCTTGCACTGGTTACCTATAAAGCATCGCATTAACTTTAAGATCATGCTTATTACCTATAAAGCCCTACATGGTCTAGCGCCGCAGTATTTAAATGAACTTCTATTGTATTACAATCCTCCATGTGCATTACGGTCTTCAAAATCAAAATCAAGTGCAAGTGGTAGATCCCTTTCTTATCTAACGCCTAAACTTTGGAGCAACTAAGTCTGTAGGTCAAATAAAACACTAAAATAAAATGAATTGCTCAACATTTTTTATATTATACATTTGTAACATTTATTAGACATTATCTCATTTAACTTCAATAAGATGATATTGAGAAAATAGAACTCAACAGAAATGCAAAACAATTATTGTTACCGCCCACGACCTAACCAAAGGCAACACTTTTCTGAACAAGGGTAACCACCAAACTCAAAAATATAACTAGCTCTTTAAAACTTTTAAGATAAATGAACATTAAACACTAACAAGTGTTTCTTTTTACTGAAAAGTGCACAATATAAAACACTTATTTAAGAAAATAACTCTCAAAATGCAGTGTACGCAAAGCATGCTGGGAAATATAAGTCCTCTGCCCTATTATAACTATTTTATGTTAACACAACACAACTCCTTTATGTTGTCCCAACATGAATGGATTCAGTTATATGACTAAACATAAAACAATCATGTTGTAACCATATTTTCCAAAAGTTGTGTTGATTTAACTTAAGCAAGTTAAGTAAATTGAACAGGCAGCAAAAACATTTTTTTTGAGTGTACTTGTTGCATCAAAGAGTGCAGAACAGTACTCTACTCTCAGCCAGTCTTGTCTTTCTGTTCCAAGGTTACCGCAGGATGCAGTTCATGCCCAGACCTGATGGCAGAGCTGAGAATGGGAAGCGGTGACCTGAAAAGAGCTGAGAATGGGAAGCGGTGACCTGACAAGAGCTGAGATGATAGAGATGGATAAAGGACGCGGCAACTTGACACGATTTTTCTACAACACTTCAAATGCTATTAGCTTGTTAATGATAATCTTAAATCTATAATTTTATAATTATAATTTAAGTTTTTTTATTTTTTATTTAGGCAAGGCAAGGCAAGGCAATTTTATTTATATAGCACATTTCATACACAGTGGCAATTCAAAGTGCTTTACATAGAAGAAATTAAAATAATAAAAAGAAATAAGAGTAATTAAAACAGTTTATAAAAGTAAAATACAGTACAGTACAGACAGTCGGACGAACATTGGCACAGTGCTCATTCATTAAATGCATAGCCTTGTTGTGCAAGCACTGTTGGTCTTGTGCAGAGGCAGCAGCTTTTGCCAGAGGGGAACTGGAATCCCCTGGTTGGGCCTGGGTTCCCCTGAGGGTTTTTTTTCTCGATGGGAGTTTTGGGTTCCTCACCACCATTTGCATATTGTTTTGCACTATATGCCTGGCCGGTTTAGACATAATAATATTGCATATAAAAATGTAAAGTCCGTTTAATATTTGACCTGTGGTTCTCTCTCCTATGTGTGTTTTCACTGTGCGTGTGTGCAAGTGTGTTTGCGTGTGTGCAATGTGTGTAAGTATGTATGCATATTGTGTGTGTGGAGCATTTGTATGTCTGTCTTTTGATTTTTTCACCTTTTTCTTGTTTTTACAGGTATATGCCTTTAGTTGTTTTTCTTGTATTCAATGTGTCTCATGTACAGCTGCTTTGTAACAATGAAGATTGTAAAAAGCGCTATATAAATAAAGTTGAGTGAGTGAGTGAAACAGCAACATAGTGAAAAAGTGAAGTGAAAGTGACTAATTTGTCAGTTATGGTGACCCATATCCGAGATATACCTCTGCTTTTAACCCATCCAGAGAGTAGTGAACACACGCACAGCAAGTGGTGAACACACATACACCCAGAGCAGTGGGCAGCTATCGCTGCAGCGCCCGGGGAGCAAGTAGGGGTTAGGTGCCTTGCTCAAGGACCCTCAATCGTTACCCTGCCTGACCTAAGAATCGAACCGGCAACCTTCTGGTCACGAGTCCAACCCTCTAACCATTAGGCCACGACTGCCCCCCCACGACTGCCCCGAATACTTGGATCAACACAAATAACGTACAGTCTAGAGCAGTCCATAAACGCATGAAAAAACGTTTCTCTTTGAGAGCAAAACGGGCAATCAGAACTATTATTAGGATTTAAAACAGAAATAAAAACATTAACTGCAATGGCTCCATGTAAAATTCTCTACAGCAGGTCCCCTGTTCTTTTTGATAATGGTGGTTTATATAACACTCTCCATTCAGGTTTCACATTATCACACAATTTAAAAACTGAACGACATGGGGTATCTGTCTTCTTATCAAGCATTTTCTTATTAAAAACAAGAACACACATTTTATACAAAACTTTTCCTGTACAAGCAAAGAAATCAACAGAAAGGGATTGTCCTTGTTTTAGAAACAACCCTTCACATTCCTCAAGTTTTGGTTGAATTATCAAACAAGGAAAACCATCCTCACTATCAGGGATATTATTCCCCAAGAAAAAAATCTTCTAAAATCAATTTTTCTTCAATCGTAAGTGCTTCCATTAACCTAGCTAAATAGCGATTAATTGTACGAATAGATTGAAATCCCAATCTTTCCGCAACAGCTCCTGTCTCCTTAAAATTAGGTCCAGTTAAAGACAGTAGCTGGCTTAAAACAAAAATTCCTACTGATTGTAGAGCTTTGCTGAATCCCGGTGAAAACATAGATGCAATGTCCAGTCTTGCCTGACAAATCAAAGGTTCCTTCAACAGCCAGTAGCTAGAATAAAAATTGTCAGTTTTCTGAATATGAAACAAGTCCTATACTTTAAAAATATTTTTATAAAAAGGAGACAGTTGTGAGAGATTCAAACTTTTGGGGTCCATCAAAAAAAGAGATTTGTCCAATTCAAACCCTCCAACAGTTGGTAATAGAGCACAGCTGATAGCTTTCCAGCTTACATCAATTGGTCCATCTAAGAGTCTTTGTAGAAAATTCAAGCGGAACGTTGCAATTCTACTTTGCAGATGAATTAGACCTTGGCCACCTTCTTCCTTTGGTAGATACATAATACTCTGTGGTATCCAGTGAAGTTTGTCCCAAAAGAAATTTACAAAGATTGCTTGAATTTCAGCCAACAACCTTGCAGGAGGGTCAGTACATGCCAGTTTGTGCCATAAAAGTGAAGCAACCAGATTATTGACAATAAGTGTTCTACCCCTGTAACACAAATTTGGTAAAAGCCATTTCCATTTGTCTAAACGACTCTCACTTTTTGTAACATTCCATCCCAATTTTTTTGTGTTCTGGTGAGTGGCTTCGCGGTCTTC
>NC_079545.1:527500-580000 GCF_015846415.1 Triplophysa dalaica
TTATTTTTGTGAGTGGATGTCCTGCCACAGCGCCTCTGATTAACAACTTCAAAGACAATTATCTCAATATTTAGATTTTTTGCACTCTCAGATTCCTGAGCTTTAAACAGCTGTATCTCAGCCTAATATTGTCCTATTCTAACAAATCATAAATCAATAGAAATAATATGTATTCAGCTTTCAGATTATTTAAAAATCTAAATTTCGAAAAATGTAGGCCTACCCAAAAGGTTTTGTTGTCCAGGGTCAAAAATAAAGAAATTCAAAAAGCGATTTCTTATAGGGATAGTTCACCCAAAAATGAAGATTCTGTCATCATTTACTCAGCCTTAGGTTGTTTCAAACCTGTATAATGTCATTATTCCAATCAACACAGAGAAAGATATTTGGATGAATCTTAGCATTTTTCAGTTCTGTGACATCATCCACTACTCTATGACATTTGTTTTGTTCTGTTGAAAACATAATGAGACATAATGAGATATTTATACAGGTATGAAATGACATGAGCGTGAGTAAATCATAACAGAATTTTCATTTTTGGATTAACTACCGCTTTAAGTTATGCTTTTACAGTACATGTGCATTAAAATGCAGGGTGTGAAGTCGCATATGTTGTTCAGATGATTATTGAATCAATTAGAGTCGGTTCTTTTGAATCAATCGAATATGCAGATCCGTCTATTTGTAAATCTATACTGTACTGTCTCTATTTGGACCCTGATCTTACTGTACAAAATCACTCATTTGATTCATTTCAAGGATTCAGTTCTTTGTGTTTTAGAGTCATTTTAATGTGGACCGAATCGTTCACTCAAAACGTGTCAAGCGGACATCACTGCAGCGTCACGAACATTACACGACACGCTATCTTCTCTTATCTCGTTTCACATTTGTCAGGACAATTTAAATTCATTTACCATGTGAGGTGACATAATCACTAATTAATCACTTTGAATAATTATTACACTAGTTACCCGTGTACACAAACGGTAAACGGTTGTAATGTAATAAGTGATAATAAAATGGCTGAACTTGTTTAACGCTCGAGAGATGAACGTCATCGTGTTATTGTGTGTAATGAGAGTCAGTGAACTCAAGAGGGCGCAGTTTCATCTGCAGCAGCAGCTGCGCGGGCGCGAGGCGCGTCACCCGTGAATGTCTTGTGTTCATAAATCAGAGAAACTTCATGTAGAACATGTGAACACCGCACATGTATGTTCATGTTTCACAGCCTTTCTCAACTGTTAGAGTAGACAGTTCACTTTTAAGTGCCCTTGATAAAGCCTAACGTCTCTCACGAAGCATCAATAATGTTCACTGATCGCTTGAGTGACATTAAACCTTCATGTTCTGTAAATGTTGTTCTATGATTGTGTTTTATGTTCTCAGTAGCGTGCAGTATTGTGTGTGTGTGTGTGTGTGTTGTTGTGTGTCGGATAAATAAAGTGCGTGACGGGGTTCTCTGTGGGTGTGTCGTGCAGTCTGATGTCAGGTCTGATCTCACTTCTTCAGGATTACTGAACACATCGCTTCACACGCGCTACACTTTCAGCTGAAGGTAAAACTGACATCTGTCGCATTCACTTTATATTTAATGTCTGTTTATCAGTCACGCGCTTCTCTATTATAGTATTCTGAAACTTTATTTCAGTTTTATGTCTTTTTTCTTGCGTGCAGTTGTGGATCTTTAAATTCGAGCTTGTTTTTAATGTTAAAAGTTGTGCGACGTTTCTGTGTTTTTAGGTTTCGCACTTTCGTGTTTTATGTGAGAAACATTGAGTTTTAAATCAACACTGAAGAAAAGCTGATGGTTTTATTATTGATGTGAACCGTGTTATGACACTTCTTCAAGTTATTTAGATGAATAAACATTTTGGTATATTTGTAAATTCGGTATATTTTAGAGTCATTTTATTTATTATATTTGTTAAACTCCAATATATGATTGAGATAAATGAAAGAAATGACGGGAAACATTGACTTCCGTTTCAAACATCACAACTGAGATTAATTTTCCCCGTTTCTGTCTTCTAAACTAATATTCCAGTATAACCATGTTATAAAATAGACAAATATTCTCATGTATAAGCAGTGAACAGATGAAGGTAAATTCATCTTTAAAGCATTTAAACATTTAGGTATTTTTTAACCAAAGTCACTGGGGTCACATCATTTGAAATATCTTGTTTTTCCTGTTCTAAAAAGATGGTTTTTGTATTTGATTTCATGAAACTAATGTTGTTAATGTCTCTCCCAGGAATCCTTGAATGTGGAATATTCTGGCAATCCCTTGAAATATTGCAGACTTTTGAGTGGAACGCCGCCGGAGAGACACATTCACACCCGTCATCATCATCATCATCATCATCATCACAACATGAGGAACATCACCAAGCTTTTAACTCTACTTCTGTACTTCACAACAACCTCAGGTGAGAGTTTATTACTCACTCAACATCAACATACTTTTACATTTCCATCTATAATGTATGTAAGAACTCTAAATGTGAGAGAATGTGAGATTCTCTCCAGCTGTCGGATAAATGAAGGTCAGATGAGAGGTTGAGGTTTGATCAAGCTCTTATTATTCTCAATGCAGCAGCAGGTGTTCAGGTCTCATGTCTGATGATCAGTGATGATGATGTCACGTGATCAGACGCTGGTCTGATAACACCTGAGGAATGATGGTGGGTCAGAAGTGCTGTGACGTAAAGAGAGCTCTTAATCCACAAGATTTAAATGACTGTGACATGTTGTGAAGATAAAACCGGTCTTAAGGGTCAATGTTTTGAAGGTTGAATAAAAATAATATTTTCATTGATGTGTGGTTTGTTAGGACAGGACAATATTTGGCAGACGTACAACTATTTAAACTCTGAAATCTGCATGCGAAAAAATCCAAATATTGAGAAAATTGCCTTTAAAGTTCTCCAAATCAAGTCCTTAGGATAGCATAATAGTCACAAATATAAAGTTCTGATATATATATTTAGGGTAGAAAATTGACAGATTTTTGACTCAAAAGAAGAATGGATAATGTTGACCTTGGGTTTTGCTATTAATCAAAATGAATCATAATCATCAACTTTAGCTTTCAACAATTACACAAACGTTGTGATTATTGTGCTGCATTCCATTTGGTGCGGATCCTCTCTTCTCTTGTGGTAGAAATCCACAGCGCACCTTTTCCTTAACAGCAGTTCACCGGTGTTATTTATTTACATTTATCTTTCAGTTAAATTTACAGTTTAAAAGCCAAGTTTTCTTTATTTTCTATGTTGTTTTAAAAGTCAGTGAGTAATTGTGTTAAATAATCGGGATCTCAATATTGGCCAACACAATTGTGCTTATGATTTTTGTCATAATCCAGCAGGCCTACTTTGACCCACACAATATATTTTTGGCTTTTACTATAAATGTTCATGTGCTTCATAAGTCTGGTCAAGAGGGGTTTTGGCGTCCAGGGTCCCATATTTAGATGTTGTTTGTTTGTTTTGCAGTTGATTAAGAGCACGTCTGTCTGTGTCATTAGTGGTTGTTATGTACATTAGGGACAGACAGACTGTATATACAGAACGTTTCTGTTTGTGTTGTCAGACTGAGGTTGATCATGACCAGTTTGTTATGCAACTGTCTGATGTTACAGCAGTGATGTTTGATTACTGTACTTCATCAGACAGACTGAGAGAGAGAGAGAGAGAGAGAGAGAGAGACAGAGGATTTGAGCACAATGACGGTAAGTGGAAAAAATCCCCGGTGTTAAATATGGCGTGTAGTGTTTAAATGAGGCACTTCCGTGCGCTGAAGGACCGCCGGCTGGTCTGGGTGGCATTGAGACCCGGTGACGCGACCGCATGGAGACCGATTTCTATCTCGCGCTCGCAATTAACAATCTGTTTTTTTCTTTCCTGCCGCTGCATCGACGTGTTTTTCTCATTCTTCTTCAGATGTGTTCCTTTAGTCTTCTCGCACGTCTCAAGCACTGTATGTTTTCATTTGTGCTTCACTTCTGCTGGTGTTTACATTAGTTTCCCCTGACGTGTTTCATGTGATGTTTGCATGCAGTTGTCCTCCAGTTTGTTTAGAAAACAGTGTTTCTTACATCTTTTAAACGACACAAGATCTTGTTTTTGAGAAGTTCTTACTGTTTTCCAAAACATTCCTCTGTCCACCATTGCTCTGACAAACAGAGACTGTAGTTCCACCTCAAACTGGTGCTGTGATGGGACACAATCTGGAAAAACACAAACATGCTAAATCTAATAAACTTTGCTGAGTGAAGTACATGTTCTGCATGATCACAGTCAGAAACACAAGAGAGAACTCTGTGAAGATCTACACGTGTGTGTTTGTCTGGATCTAGATCTGTCCAGTAGCACACATCTGATAAATCTTCTGTCTTTGTAAGAAATGTAATAGACAGACAGTCGCCTGAAACGCTCGAGCAACCTCATTCACGAGAATCGCGCCGCAGGATGTCCTATCGTGTCTTTGCATTGACTTAACATGAAAATCACTCGCGCTTTACACTTCATTCACGTTTGGTGGGAACACAACATAACACTTTTGTAATGTGAGATTTTTTCTGTATATGACAGGTGGTTAAAAAAACGGAAGGCTTTGTGCCATCACAAAGCATTTCAGATCCACAGATCATTATTACATTTGTTGAAAACAGTTTTTTAATAACATGAAGAAATAAATTGTGCGTTTTAGATCAGGAGCATGTATTATTGAACGCTTTAAGGTGCAGTTTGTAAGAATTTTCACTAGGCCACTGTAATATATTTGTTCAGCTGAGTACTTACAATATCACAAAGGTTTCCAGCTTCTTGTAAATGGTGAGAAAATCTCCATCCTTTACTGACGTAGAAACCGAATGACAACAGTGTCTTGGACAAATGCTGAAGTCGCGTCTGGCCAGCCACTAGCTTGTTTTCGAGCAGTCACTTATTTATGAACCACGACTATACCCAACATTTATAAAACTCTATTACTTAACCTCGTCCGCTGACATGATTTCTTATTCCCGTCTGATTGATGGCCATCAGTGGTAGAGTTGAAGACAACATATCCCATCATTCCACGCTCCTTCAAGCTACGCCATTGTTGGTGTATTGATTGTGCGCCCTCTAGAGGCGGTTTTACAAACTGTAGCTTTAACTCTCCTTCGTCATCTCGGTTTAAAACATGAAACTGCGGTGTACTTTACTTTACTTTACTAATCTTAACATGTGTGTTGAAGTCAAACGATGAGATTTCTCAGTGAAATCATCCAGACCGCTGAAGTTATGAATGATTATTGAAATCTTTCTGTTGTGAATCAAGATAATCAGATTTCCTGCTGACATGTTTGATCTCTTTGCTAAACTGAATCTGTGACCTGTGAAGACGGTGTTGTCGTCTCTGCGGATGCGTCTCGTCTTGTCTCGTGTCTCATGAATGGCTCATTAGCGTCTGTCAGAGATAAACTACAGCACAGTTAAAGTCACCACCGCCTCCCTGCCAACGGCCGGCGACACGTCACTGATAAGAGCTGTCGATATGACCTCAGTCTGTCTGATCTCACATCATCTCTCTTCATCAACATCATATTCTGTATGTTACTGCTGGCACCGGTCGGGTCAGAATCTTCTTTCATCTGTTGTGAGGAGTCACTGAACAGACATCAGCTCATCAGAAATCTCTCATTATTTCTTCATGTATATATTTAGAGTTTGTTCACGGCATGAAGCTGACATCTGTTTACCCCGCAGAAATGTTGGCGTAATTGTTATGAAAGGGATAAATGTGTTGGTGTGTCTGTGTGTAAATATTCAGGATTCTTCTGTGCATCCTAAATCCTTTAGCCAGCGGCCCGTGAGCGCTGGGAAGGCGTTCTGAAGCCACTCTCGCAAAGAAAATCGCAAGGCCGTGCAATAAAAACTGCAAGCGAATGCAAGTATTTAAATAGCGTGAGGAGAAAGCTGATGCGGTGGGTTTTATTTGAGGAAGAAAGTGTGTGTTTATTTGACAGAAATGTGTTGCTGTGAATGTGTCTTTGGGTTTAGATTTCATGAACACACCTGAATCTATGTAAGGGTGACTACACCACCAGACATTATTCATATTTGGGTGAATTATTCCTTTTAAAACATCAAACAACATAACAAATGATCTTTTGTGTGATGTGTTGTCAGCGGTTGTTAGGGTACAGCAGGGCTTCTCAAAGTCTACTTTCAAAGGTCCAAATCTGAATTTACGAGAATGTCAAAGCTCCGGACAATTGGTTGTTTCAAAATTTGTTTTTTAATACACATCCTTATAACTTTTTATAATGAATTAACATGACTTTTTTGAAAAAAGAGAGTATTTTGCTTTTAAAATACATTTACAACAAATCCAAAAGTGGCAAAACATACCAAGAGGTATAGGCCAAAAATAAAATGGTGCAAAATATAGAGCTGTTGTAGTTTCGTTGTCCTCACCTCTGTGTTGTGTGGATACTGCTGTTCAAAATATCTGTGTTTTGTTTCATGGTGCTGTTTGTCATTTCCACTTTTTATAATTCCAACTGTCTCGTTACAAATTAAACAGAACGGCTTTGTGCTGGATTGGGGGCACATGAATCTGTACCTCTCTGTCCAGTCATCTTTAAAAGCTCTGTTTTCTTCGTTAACTTTTTTTAGTAACGGACATCCTCACCTATAGAACCGCGCACTAGTGATGCGCGGATGGCGGTTAAATCCGCGGGCGCTGCGGATGATCCGCGGGCCGGGTAATAAAAAAATACATTCTGTCGCGGGTGGATGAGATCCAGGGCCGGCCCGGGGCATAAGCGAACTAAGCGGCTGCTTGGGGGGCCCCCCAATCGTTTTTTTTTACAATTAAATAACTTAAAACAAGTTATATAAATGAATTAATGAATAAATGAATTAATGAATATGAATGAATAAATGAAATGAATAATTCAAGATAAGAAAATTCTGATTTGCCGACAACTGCTGCTGTGACTGCCAGCGGTTGAGTCATTCGCAATTGCGCTTAGACACATTTCGCGTGCATTGACAATTCGCGCCGGCGCGCAAGTGCGTGTCACTGTAATTAATAAATAACAAGCCATGTCACAAAAAAGGATGAATCCTCTGGTGCCGAAAAGAGAAAGAAGAAAAGAACAGAGGAGGAGAAAAAAAGAGCAAGATAAAGGTATGTTTGCATGATTAGTGAAAATTGTGCTCACGTCACTTGAGGTAGCTGCTAGCCACGACTCGTGATCTTACATAAGCCCTCACCAGAGCTAACGTTAAATCCCCGCCATCAACAGTGAAATGTCACGCATTATTAATATACATTTATCTAGGTTTATTTCACGTATTGATAATAGACATCAGTTTAAATTGGAGAAAACAGCCGAAGGGGAACTTAATCTTCTAAGTTAAATAGACGCCCCAGCTTTCCTGTAGCTCAGTGGTAAGAGCATTGCGTTAACAACGAAAGGTCGTGGGTTCGATCCCAGGGGATTGCAACTATGTAAAATGTATAGGATAAAGCAATATAAGGTTGCTGTGTATAAAAGCGTCTGCCAAATGCCTAAATGTAAATGTATTTAAAAGATTGCACATTTAATTTAAAATTATTTATTTATTGTTTTGTGACAGTTTGTATTTAGAAGTTGAAGAGTAAAGTCTTTTAATTAAGTATTGTATTTAGTATTTTTATTCATTTATAATGTAAAATTATAGCGTGACATTTGTGTCAATAATCTTCAAGCACAGGTGACTCCGCGTGCTGGGAAGGGGCCCCCAAATCAAATTCTGCTTAGGGCCCCCAAGAGGCTCGGGCCGGCACTGATGAGATCATATATAAATATTAACTAAATTTCTCTAAAAATGTTATTAAACGCATTTTTCATCAGACAGGCACTAAACTGCACTCATTTATGCGGGTGCCGGCGGAAGAGAGGCAGAAATGGAGGCGAAACAGATCCGGGAGGGTGGGAGAATTAAAAACAAAAGGAAGGAAAGAAAGAAAATGACCGTCTGTGAGCGTTTTAGCGAAGTTAGGTTATTTAATATGCAACGACGGTGGGGAATTGTGTGTGTATATAAAAGCCACAAGACCTTGAATATGGTACATCATGTGTGTGTTAAATCGAAGGATTAGATTTAAGCATTTGCAGACATAGACAGTGCTAGAATGTGTACCGTTATCCAGTCATTCGTGTGTGTTTGTGTGTTGCAGTGACAGAAAGGGCGATATTCAAGTCTGAAGGTAGTAACGCCTGTGCTTATTTTATTAAGAAAATGTAGGATAATCTGGACGAAGACAAACTTTTGTTTTATAAATGAATGTTCCTTTAAAAGCATTTTACGATCAGCGTATTATTGTACAATCAGATTAGTTCTAACGTCACTGAATCTGATAACATCATGTTTAAAACAAAGAGTCATTAAAGATCGGATGCGGATCTATATCAGAGACCATTATACCTGCGGGCGGGTGGATCATTTATTTGAAGCAGCGGTTGCCGGTGACATTTTTGCTCATTCGCGCATCTCTACCGCGCACGGACCTCGGTGAAGTGTCGTTTTATTATCCCACTCGATTACGTCAAACGTCATACGTCATACGCTTACTGGATTTCACGGAAACAATTGACATCGCACTATCGCGAGAGAGATTCAAAAGCACATGACCAGGCGGGTTACGTCACTCTCTCTCGCGGTCATGTGATGTCATGCGTCGATTGGTCTGAGCGGAGCGGCGCCACAAAACAAACAAGCGGGTCCGGATCCGGACCGGAGTCTGGACTTTGAGTAGACCTGGGGTACAGCATCCACAGTACTGGTCAAAAGTTTTCCAACACTTGAATAAAATATTTCTAGGGTGGGTGGCACCAACATGGGTTAGAGAAACCGAGTTTAAAACTAATCTGGGTTTGTTGATCCTAGTTTTTATTTTCTTTCAAATTGCATTTCACCACTTCATTTAAAACAGAGATGAACAAATCGTGGATTAAAACTTTAATCTGTATTTAAACCGTCATATGCGATTCATTTTGTCCACCATGATGGATTTGCCGGTGTAGTGGAGCAACATAATTCAATTTAATCTAGGTTTACTGTTAAAACCTGGATCAAATGATATCTTCATATAAACCTGATTATTTTAAACAAGCTTTACAGTCTGGTGCAACAGAATTATTAATTAAACCTTGATTTAATTTAGATTTTAATCTAATACTTGTTGGTGCAACCTACCCTTACTATCTTAAAAGGTTTAGATGGAAAGGTGTTTGCTTAAACATATGAAAGTGGTTTCATAGACAAAAATATAAATGTGCAAATATTTGTTTCTAATAATGGATGACTTTGACTTAGTAATGACAAAAGAGCAGCCAATCAGAGCTCAGAATTGATGGGAACTCCTTTAATATTATAAATAAAGATCTTAAAACCCAAAGAGAACATTACAGGCAAAAGATGACTACATTGAAGATGTAGAAAACAAGTTTTATTTATTGTTCAGATGTTTTAGTTGAATCAAAATCCTTATAGTTGCCTTTGTGGGACCAGTTCTGATGAGCTCAGTATTTTTCTAAAATGTGGAAAAAAAGATGAATAAGTGAGTGAGTGAAAAAGAGTTTACCAGTGGTGTAGATGGTCGGGGTTACGGACAGGGCAGAGCGTTCACAATCGGTTTTGTTGCTCAGTTTATTTCCGACACGATGAGACGGCGACAGCCGGCGCCCGGAGGATTATACAGACTTACACAAAGACCGGCCGTCTCCAGAAGTCCTGCCCGGGTGCCGTTAGAACGGCAAAGCCTGCAGCAGCGTCTCCGTGGCGACCGGTCACTGGGATGACAGCGAGAGAGGAATCTTGAGGGATTTGTGATCAGGCGGGACTCGGGGCAGCCGCGGGGGTCAGAGGCCGGGGGACCCCGCTGGTCTCTGTGCGACGCTGATAAGAGTTTGTTTGTCTTCCTGTGGATGGTTAGACCTCAGTCTGCAGCCGAGGAAACGCTCAGACAATAGGTGTGCGGAGCAGCCCTTGACCTCTCTCTCTTCCTCTCTCTCTCTCTCTCTCTCTCTGGACCCGGCTCGGCCCACCTCACCGTTTCACCGCCTCTCTTCCGTCCTGGCCTCCAAAACACTTGCATTTGAAGAACGAGAGGAAAAAGAATCCTGCTTGGTCAATAGTTGAAAAGTCTTCACTGTCTTCCATCCAGCCGTCTACTTTTCATTCAGATCCAGAATTCATTACTAAATATTCTCTGGATTAAACTGCAGACCCCTTCAAACAATTACAATTGAGATGATTTTAAACAATGAGACATTTTTATATTCCGTGCATGTAAACTGACTGAATGAACACAAACAATAGTGATAAAGTTTCAGATGATCTGTTCATATTTGCTGAGGAAACCAATCAAGAGGCCAAAATATCTGCTTCCTGAGATCTATTTCTGTCACCGTGATGCCGTGTTGTAATGTATCGAAGTAAAAATACTGAAGTATTGTTTGCAATATCTGTACTTTACTTGAAAAGTACTTTTTATATTAAATCTACTTTAGTATTTAAAGCCGTGACCATCCTTAAGTACAATATTTATCTGTTTACTTTTACTCAAGTCATATTCTAACAGTTTACTTTCACTTGTGCCAAAGTTATTTTCTGGCAAGATATTTGTACTTTTCCTCAAGTATTGCTTTTAGTTTCTTTATGTGATGTGAGTTAAGCTCCACACATTCTACCACACTTTCATTTCATCTCTAAACTAAAGGTGTTGACAGTAATCATGATCTTCATATCTGTGATTATTGGGTTCACATGAAACACATAAAGACCATAATTCAGTGTTGGGTTGACATGTTAACTGTAGTTGATCGTTTTACACCAAAAATGAAAATTCTATCATCATATACTCACCCTCAAGTTGTAAAGAAATAGATTGTATCTTTTTCTTAGTTCTGTTGAACTCAAAAGGAGATATATTGAAGAATAGAGGAAAGCCAACAGTTCTGGGAGACCTTTGACCGCCATTTAACGGGACAATTTGCCCTAACATTTAAATTCTTTCATCATTTACTCCCCCATGTTTCATGTCATACCTGTATAATGATGAACACAGAGAAAGATATTTGGAAGAATTTTAGTAACGTTCAGTTTCTGTGACATCATTGACTGCCATACTAAGAAAAATGTAAAGTTGTAAATCATCAAAGGTGCTCCAGAACGGTTTGCTTTCCTAAATTCTTCCAAATATCTCACTTTATGTTCAACAGAAGAAATAAATAAACAATAATTTTTTCTACTGGTAGTCAATGATGTCCCAGAACTGTCTCTGTTTTCAGGTTTGAAACAACTTGTGGTTGAATACTTGATGACAGAATTAAAATTTTTGTGCAAACTGTCTCTCTCTCTCTCTCTCTCTCTCTCTCTCTCTCTCTCCCCCCCTCTCTTTCTCTTTCTGTCTCTCTTTCTGTCTCTCTCTCTCTCTCTCTCCCTCTCTCTCCCCCTCTCTTTCTATCTCTCTCTCTCTCTCTCTCTCTCTCTCTCTCCCCCTCTCTCTCTCTCTCTCTCTCTCCCACTCTCTTTCTCTCTCTCTCTCTCCCCCTCTCTTTCTATCTCTCTCTCTCTCTCCCCCTCTCTTTCTATCTCTCTCTCTCCCCCTCTCTTTCTATCTCTCTCTCTCCCCCCCTCTCTTTCTCTTTCTGTCTCTCTCTCTCCCCCCTCTCTTTCTCTTTCTGTCTCTCTCTCTCTCTCTCTCTCTCTCCCCCCCCTCTTTCTCTTTCTGTCTCTCTATCTCTCTCTCTCTCTCTCTCCCCCCCCTCTCTCTCTCTCTGTCTCTCTCTCTCTCCCCCCTCTCTTTCTGTCTCTCTGTCTCTCTCTATCTCTCTCTCTCCCCCCCTCTTTCTCTTTCTGTCTCTCTCTCTCTCTCTTCACCCCTCTCTTTCTCTCTGTCTCTCTCTCTCTCCCCCCCTCTCTCTCGCCCTCTCTCTCTCTCTCTCTCTCTCTCTCGCTTGATCTCTCTAGACACTATTTTCAGTGCGATTCTCCAAATTTAATACTAGCATAATAACCAAAGGCCCCCTCACACCAGGCCTGTTTACAGATGATCTTTTGGTTTGTTTGCTGTTCTTTCTGTCAGGAGTGGAAATGTTTGCTGTGTTTTTTTAGGGAGTGATTCATGTGAAGGAAACAGATTTCTGCAGGTTAAAGAGGAGCGTGACACCGGACGTGATCTCTGCTGCCGCTTCAGATTGTTTTCAGCTTAAAAACATCAGGTTTATTTCAGATGTTCTGAGTGATGTTCAGTGAAGACGTCTCTCATTACTGCACGGATAAGAAATACACTATAAATATAATGTTCCCGTCACTGCACTTACAGAACTTTCATTCATCAGATGAATCTTTCATTGTAACAGTTCTGTTTATTCAGAGGAGAATGTCATTGCTCAGATTGCTCGACATTTGATGTTGTGTGTCATTTAAGTCTCAAATGTTTCTCCTTATGTGATCGCGTAACACATGAAGAGTCTGGAGGTGTAAATGAAAGTAGATTGTAGATGTAAAATCTACATGTTTGAGTTGATCTTCAATCAGGCCTGGTTCCTGCCAGGTGCGTAAGGGTGGGCTAGCAGATATCCTGGATGGGCAGTAACCACACACAGTGTTAAGGTGAAAACTAACCCATTTCCGATAAGAATGTGTTTTGATAAAATTATCTTTTTTATATTTCTGTGACCTTCGGAAAACATTTCTCAAAAATGTTGTATTGTTGCAGAAAAACAATAGTAAAGACGATCTGCGTATTTAAAAATAAATAAATAAACAAGTTCATTTTAGTTTTAGGAAAAACTAATGTTTGTAAATGTTAGAAAATGTAAAAAAAATTTTTTATGAAATATCCCAGATTTGTATCGCTGACTGTCACTCTTAAGAGCTCAGCATAACCCAGGCCAATTGTATTGAAAAATACAGCAATTTCTGGTGCAATTTTTTTATTTTCATTGGGTGGACAAGACAGATGTTTAGGTGGGTGCCCATGCCTGAAGCTACCCTGTCTTCAATTATACTGACTTTTGATTTTAGACAAGACACATCTGAGCTCAGCTTGACACATCTTAACATCTCTTCTCAAACTCTGATTATTTTTCTCAGGAGAAATATCTGAGACACAGATGAAGCAGTTTTCATTTGCTCTACGTTTAATCTCATTGGTATATCTGAGAAATAACTGAGATATTAAAGAGATCTCATCTGTCATTTTCATCTTTTATGGGTACTGGTGTTGTGTTGAGGTGTGTAGTGGTTGGGTTGAGGGTCAGGACTGAATGTAGTTTGTGTTAGATGATGATGTTAATGAACAGTCGGTGTGTTTTGTGTGTGTATCTTCAGATTGTGTTCTGGTGTTGTGTGTTTTTCTGCTGTATGAAATGGAATATTCTTAATTCCTGACAGCTAAGCAGCCAGACAGTTCACAAAGTTGTGATGATTTATTTGAATCTTTTCTCCAAAAATTGAAAATTAGAATTTTTCATCTGAGATCCACAGTTTCTCTGAGCTTGAGATGATAGAAATGCAATTCATCTGTTTGTGTGTTTGTGTGTGTGTGTGTTTGACAATATAAGGTAATTCCACAGTGATGCTCACATTCAGCCGCTGGCAGATCACAGACACACTCCAGCATCTGTGTGTGAAGGCATCTGGGTCAACACTGAAACTGAACACACACACACAGACACACACACACACACGCACACACACACAGAAACAGTAAATGAGTCCCTGTGAAAGCTGAGTGATGGATGAGACAGATGTAAGTTTAATCTCAGACAGAGAGAAACGCTTTCCTGGTGTTCTAAAGCAGTTGAAACTCTTCAGCTTTAAATATTTCTTTGCATGGGAAAGAGTCATCCATGATTCAGATGTGTGAGGAGATAAAACACACGCACACACCGCTTATAACAGCTCATTTAACACAGAAACGCTTAGTGAAAACTCTGGTATTTCCGGGTCACTTCTGTGGGTCAGCAGCACCAGCATCATTTATAACCTGTGTGTGTGTCTCTGTGTGTGTGTCTCTGTCTGTGTGTGTGTGTGTGTGCACGAGTATGTGTGTGTGTGCACGAGTATGTGTGTGTGCACGAGTATGTGTGTGTGCACGAGTATGTATGCGTGCGTATGTGTGTGAGACATGATTCAGCTGCTCCAGAGCTGTGGTGGAGACTCATGTGAGATTTGTAAAACACACACCAGTGCAGAGACCCACTTTGTCTTGACCCGTGTTGTTTTGGATTCTGAATAATCATGCTTTAGTTTATTCCACACGATGATGAGATTGAAAAGCACCTTCGGCCAAAAACACAAGTCTGTCATCATTTATGATCTCTCGTGTGTTTGTTATCTGAAATGTGAGTCTTTCTTTAATGGAACACAAGAGAAGATATTTTGAGAAATGTCTTGTTGGTTTTGTGTTCACAAAATGGAAGTCAACGGAGTTCAGTGTTGTTCCTTCAAAATATCTTCTGTCGTGTTCTGCTGAAGAAAGAAACATGACATGAGGATGAAGAAACAAACGACAGAATTCACATTTGAGTCTGAACTGTTCCTTTAAACAGGACATTATTCAGACTAGTGACAATGAGTTTGTTTCTTGAGTTTGGTCTGGTGAGTGGAGACTGTCGTCACTGTGAGCTTTACGTCTAAACACAGCACTTCCTGTTGTCCCACAGTTTCCTGTTTGACCTCCTGTGCTCTCCACTGTTCATGAAGAGACACATTTACCTTTTTCATCATTCCAGCGTCTCAGAACACAATCATTCATTCTCAACCACACAGAGGCGGTGCGCAGTGTGTGTTCAGGGACACATACTCATGTTTTGTTTATACATGTTATCCCATTAGAATAAAAACAAACTCATAACAACTATGACATAACACAAGTCTAACTATAAAATTGGGCTGGGCGATATATATGGTGATTCACACCCATAATACATGTTTGATCAGTAGGAAGTTCTGCTCGATCTAAACACACTACCAGATTGAGTCGTTTATAATGTGTATTTAAAAAAAAACGTAACTTGTCTATCATCATTACTATAAATTGACTTTGTTCTTCAAACCTTTTCAGGTATTTTCATGATAATAGAGCTGGAATATCACCATAGAGATGTGACATTTGAACCCAGGCTTCAAAGCCTATGTCGGGCAAAACAGCCTTGCCAAATACAGCCTTGAGTCAAAGATTGTGTTGTTAACGGAGAAATCACGTCACAAAGACAAATGAAGCTTCAAATTCTGCTCAGTCAAGTGCGCGTTTCGCTTATTGTGTCAGAATGTTTGTACGCCAGAGCCATTATATGAGTTCTTTACCTTATTCACATTTGAGTCACACATATTTCTGCATGGATAGTATTTTATGTACACATTATGTGCTTGTGTCTGTACAACACACAAATGAAAAGTATGAATATTAACTCATACTAAATTATAAATATTTATTGCAACACTTGAATGGGTGAATTCATTTATTATAGTGACCGTAAACACACTTTGCACTCTAAACTTTATTTTCACACATAACATTAAAATTAATCTGATTTTCATCTGCATCTTCCAGAAGCGACTCTTATATGTTTTATTAAACAACAGATGGCGCTGTTTTCGACGCTCGAAGCTTTGAATCTTATCTCAAAAAAGTCAGGGGAAAGTCTCCGTGCTTCATTTCCCATCACTATCACCACAGGCATTTCCTGGAACTAATCGTTCTTCTTCTGTTTCCTATATTGTGAGTTTCTGCGCGAGAGCGCCCTCTGGCTTTGGGATGTGGCAACATTTAACTGTAATTCATGGAGAAACAGAGAGCACCATACAACTCATTTTTATTAGAATTTAAAGAAAGTTTTTCTTGTCATTTTATCGGTCAGCTTCTTCATGTCTCACCCTCAGCAGCTCTCTTCTGACCTCTTATTGATAAAGTTGGTTCTATAATCAAACGCTTTGGATGTAAGAAAATTAAAAATCAATTATAATTATTAATATTAAATAAATTCATTAGTAAATATTTCCTTCAAATACTTCACTTCACCTCTTTTTCAAGTTTGGTTTTAAGTCAGTTGTGTGTGGAAATACCAGCTGAACTGTGTCGTCTTCATTTCTTTATGGTGATGCTGAAAGTCAAGTCAATGAGGATTGAAACATCTGTGTTTAATGTGTTTAGATGGCGCAGCTGTTTGTGAACCCAAGGATGTGCCGGCAAATGGATACGATTGGATCGAGGTGCAGGAGATGCCTCTGGGGTGTTGGACAGATTTCATCAGACCGGACGGAGCAGAAGTTCACATCATCAGTCTGGTAAAGAAAAATCACCCCATTAACACAATGCTCTTTATATTTATAATTCCTGCTGTCCTTCTGAAACCTCCATATTTGGTGATTTGTCATTATTAGTCACGCTGTTGCTGGGTTTTTAAAAATATCACCAATAAAAAGGGTTAAAAGTGCTTGTCAACTTGGACAACACAGACTTCGTTCATACATAAAGAACAGTGTTTTCTCCATTTCCTGAAAAACCGGACTGGTTTGGAAGAAGAGCGATTATTTATAGTTTTAGTTAATGAAACCTTCACCGTTGACCTTATAGAAATGAGGACGTTCACGTGTGCACAAACATGTCTCCACACATATGTTTCACATGTGATATATTTACATTAGAATCATTCATATGTTTGTGCTTTTTCTGATACCATAACCACTGAATATCATTCAAATGGTTTTACTATAGTAAAAGTGTAGTAAGCATGTTACTTTACTCAGATTGAGTTTTTCTCATCATAAAAACATTTCACCATATCATGTGCTTGTATCAATATTTGTGAATGAATTATGGAATACACTATTAATACCACAGTGAACACAGAATGATGTCATTGGACGTCTTAAACTCACATAGACTGAATTTCGTGTTCTGGTGATCAAACACAATGAACAGCAGATGAGCAGCTCTTCTAGATTTCCCATGATGCTCTCTGTTGAAGTGTCAGGAGGAGACTCCGGTTCCACTGCAGGAGGTTGAGAAAGACCAACACAGATCGTTAGTTGACATTACCCATGATGCCACGGGACAGTGTTGTGCAACATTCATGATGTTCAGAGGTTTTCACAGACGTGATTCTTTCAAACAAACACACTTTCATATTTGTAACGCCTGAGACCTTTCAGTTCAAATGGATTTTTGATTGGCTGTCAGTGTTTTATTGTTCATCAGTGAAATCACATCGCACATAATTATGATGTGAAAGTTTATTCAGTGATGATAAGAGTTTACATTTCTTTCATGTTTTTGAGGAATCACACACGCGTGTGATGAAGTGAGTTGTGTTGCTGTGGGCGGGGTTTAGTGCGTTCATTGATGTCATCCTCTGGCCGTGTTCCTGCTATGTTGGCTAAGAGCCGAGTCTGGACTACTGGAGCCGTCCGGGGTTAAGCAGAGAGCCAAAGAATAACGGGAAGCTGTTATGCATCAGCAAAGACCCCCAAAAAAAGTGCTGTTGAGAAAAAAATGAGCAAAAGGAAAACAATTGTATCTTGAAAGTACAGGAACAAAAATAGAAAGGGCGAGTGATCAGGCGGTACGGTGAACATTGTTTGACCCACATGAAGTGAGCTGGACGGGCCTGCGTCTCTGTTAACACCCCACGGGTTTAATGCCAACATGAGCTGATTCTTTCCTCCAACACACACTTTACATCGTAAATATAGACACCAGACCCGGAAACAAGACTAAAGACAATCCTACAAACCCTCAAACTGCACAAAACAAGGCACAGAAGTTTACATGATGATTGACATGAGATCTCTTTAACATCTTCACATTCAGATTCATCTCGTCTGCAATCAAAAGTCAATATTAATGAAGATCTCAAGATCAACACAAACATTTCTCATCACATTTACTCAATTGTGTGTGTATGCGTGTGTGTGTGTTTATTAGTGCGTATTTGTGTGCATGTGTGTGTGTGTGTGTGTGTGTGTACATGTGTTTGTGTACGTCTATGTATGTGTCTGCGTGTGTGTGTGTGTACATGTACGTGTGCGTGTGTGTGTGTGTGTAGTGTGTGTCTCTCAGTTGTGATGTGTACAAGCATAATAAAAACAAGAACTGCACTTAAGTCAGAGACAGACTTATAGATGTTTGATGTTTAGTTTTGACTGACAGTACAGCAGTACATCAGTTGTGTGTTGTGAGGGTTTACTGATGAATAAAGTCATGTGACTGATCATGTGACTGATCATGTGACTGCTGTGGTTCAGCGTCTCACACATCACTGATAGACATTGTATGACCTCAAATGTCATCTGATTGATTCTTGTTCTTCATGAAGTGTGTTTATGATATTTGTGTAGTTGTTTCACTTGAATGTTCAGATTGACGTCATGACACTGATTATTAATGCTCTTGTGTAAGATTGGTCTAGTTTGGTTTTATCTTGACGTGATTGATTATATGTCATACTCCAGAGAGCAGTGGTCATGATTTGTTTTGTGTAGTCGGGAGTGAATGTTGATGTTGTGTTTGGGAGGTTTTGGTGGTTTGGCTCCGTCCTCTGATGGACTCCAGATGGAAACGTTTCCTCACAATTGAAATGAAAATCGCTCTGAAGCCGCGTGAACGCAGATTTCACCCTGAGAACCTCAGATGTTAAAGAGGTTTTACTCTCAACAAACATGAAACAATGTTTGATAAATAACACGGTTCATGTGTAATATGCACCAGATCATGCAATGTGTTTGGATTTCTCACCTACACAAGAGCAAACACGCTAAACTATACAAAGATTGTTCTTCTGAAGGCCTTGTGTGTGTTTGTGAGGTTTCTGATGAGAACATTCTTAAGAAATAAATAAACCGAGAGCTACAGAGAGTGGAGATTGTGAAGGTAAATAATCTGGGTTTGGCAGAATGTGTGTTTGTAGCGTGTTAAATGAGGTTCAGCTGTGTTTTCTGTCACAGTTTATGTGCTGCATTTCTTTGTTTGCTAATCACAGGAAAAGTGCTTGTGGGAATTTCTGACGCTCGTATCTCATTGTGTGTGATTTACTTCAACTGAGACCACAACAACACTCAAACACACACACACACACACACACACTTGTATCACTTATTTCCACATAAAAGTAAAAGTTCACTTTAAAATGACAATTTCATTCTAATCCCCTCAGCCACATGTCATTCAAGCCGTCCTTGTGTTTATTTCAAAAACAAATGAAGGTTTTCAGGCTTCTTCTCCACATAATGGACTCAAATGGGGGGCTGTTGGTTTCAAAAGATTGAAACATCCCTGAAAGGCACGGGAACTAACCATTTGAAACAATATCTTTCACAAACACATATGTAACGTGTCATTCATCATCCAAGAACTTCTGAACGCTCTTCTTTGTCCAAACTCGTGAACTCTGGGTTGAAACTTTGGGACCTTTACAGCGTGATCACAAAATACGTGAAGTCGTGGACGCGCTACATGGCGACACTCTTTAGTTTCTTATTCATCAGCTGGACTAGAGCCGTTTGAACCTGTGATGAAACTGAAATCTGGAGAAGAACCCTAAAAACTTTCCTCTAAAGCCTCAATTTATTTTTGGACGGCTTGAATGACACAAGAGTGAATTATCATGACATTTTATTTTTAATGTGAACCACTCCTGTAACATTGATGTTTGTGTATGTCATACACACTTTAAGAATGAAATCTGCAAGATGTTTTCCACATCAGAGGCCTGGACATTTAGTGCCATTGCACACGGATGTACATGTTTGAAATGTTGGTGTCATTGTAAAAGTACTATCATGTTGTTGAAAGGCATGATTAATGAAGTTGTGAAACTGTGTTTTTCAGTCTTTTTTTTCACAGCAGCCATCTATCTTCAGACTGAATGTAAGTGCGGTGATGTCATCGGTGTTGATCCTGATGTCCAACAGCTCGCAGATGATCACACTTGTGCTGTCTGATATTCCATCACATCACATCTATGTGAGTATACAACATCACACACAACTGCATATACACACATCATCTGCGTTCAGATTCACGTCTTTAACTGCACGTGTGTTTGTTTTCATCTGTTCTGATTATAAACACAATCTCCAGCTGCACGTGTACAGTTGTGTTCTGAGAGACTGTTAACTTTTTGTTTGTTTTAGTAAATCCTGAGAGACAGTTCACAAACACACTTAACAGTGTAGAATACAGATGCTGCAGTGCTGTTTCTCTGTTTCTCGGTGTTCACCTTCATTAGATTTCTGTAAGAATAATGCACACAGGAAATAACGTGTAAAGAGAAAGAGAATGAATGTTTGTGAGGAGGTGAAGGTTCATCTCCAGCTGCTGTCGTTGTGTTGGGATGGTTTGATAATAATATTAATATGTTTTATTCAGCGCCTTTCCAGGGCTCAAATACACTTTCCAAATGAGGCAAACAGTAGTACAGATAGAACAGAACACAGACATCAAATAAAAAGAGAAAATAATAATAATAAAAGAGAAGAAAGGTGGGGTGAGGTGTGTACTTATCTTCCGGCCGGCTCATGGGTCGTGGGGTCCTAGGAGCATGGGCGCCGTAAAGGGGTGGATGGTTAGGACGATTCTAAGGGCCCAGGCTGATTTAGGGCCCAGAAGAGCAGACCCCCTTTTCATTTTCCTATTTGTAGGGGGCCCAGAAATTTTGGTTCTCATAGGGCCCGGAATTTCTGGCGGCACCCCTGCCTAGGAGAGACCATGAAAATGGGCCCTACTATAGTAAATGATCATAGTATTTTTTCATGTGGGTTGAATTATAGAGTGATGGACATCATTCAGATTTTTTTGAATTAGCGTACCCATTAAACAATGTAAAGCAGATTGTACCTTTATTTTGACCTCACTTTTCTTCCTCTGCTTTTCACTTTTTAGCTCCTACAGTTAAAAAGAGAGAAAACCTAGTACAGTTTTAGTGCCATAGTTTGCCTAAGCCCATCACAGCAACCTCACTAAAATAAGTAGTTCGTTCTACGTCTCAAATTTTGTTGATGTAATGCGAACATTACATGACGTTGTAATGAGATACTGCATTACCCATAATCCTGAACACTCCTAGCATCCGCAATGAGGCGTATTTGACTTTAACTAACACAACTCCACGTCAAAAACACTATCCAGGTTAGCCCACTCTGCTCCTATTTTATTTATTTATTCTGATGTTTTGTATTTACTGTCATCTTACTGTGTGGAGAGTTGCTCTTGTTATTAAATCCCTGTGGGTTTCCATGTTAGTCAATAAGGTCCCTGCGCATGTAGCGCTCAATTCCGCCGTGTCTGTGCGGTTGCTGAAATAGCACAAATTAATTTGGGGTTTAGGGGGCCTCTTGTTGTCGTGGGGCCCCAAGCAATTGACAGTATTGCCTGTAGTTTACTCTTGTCGTAAGAGCAAAGAGATCTCTTATCTACTTGCTGAATTTTGTTTATTTAAAATGATGGATTACAGCTCTTAAGAAAATTCTCCACATGAATTTCCATGAATGAATTGCTGAACTGTAACATTTTCTTCTCATAATCATGTTTTTCTGTCTTTTTTTCTTTTACATTAAACCTGTGCTGTGAATGTTTATTATTTGCTGTGGTAAGATTCTCATTATCAGATTTTGTTAAATTCTTAATAAACATCGCATCATATATGTTTTCTGTCTGTTTCACAGGTGACAATTAGATCTTCAATCCGGATTATCCAGCCAACCAGCAAAGAGGAAGTTCCGAGACAAGTCTCTCTATTCACAGGTGTGGACTCTGAGCTGGTGAAGTGGGCGAGAAAAGAGTTCGGTGGAGTCACGTCCTTCACCTCAGCACGAGATCCTCAAAGCATCACTTTTACAGGGAATAAAGGTGACATCACACACACACCCCAGAGCACATCCCAATGATAGACACGCATGCATTCTAACGTTAAAGATGTGAATGTTGTTCAGGAGAAGGACTGCCGTCTCACTGCGATCTTCAGGCTGCAGTGCCATCAGAGAAATTCATTCATCTGGTAGAGCCCGTGTCATCCAGTCATCTGAAATCCTGTTACACAAAACATCCTGGACAAGAACTTCACGTTATTAATATTCCTGATAATGTCATCATAAGGTACATCTTCCCCTTTAATGTCGGCTTCAGTCTACATTTCTGACATTATTCCGTGGAGAAACTCACCATGACACCACATGTTCAGTCGTTAACCGTCAAATTTTTGTTGTCTTTCACTTAAACATTCTCGAAACAAGATATGTCAACTTCACAAGCAAAATGATTCAATATTTCATATCTTGCGTTCAGTTGAACAGAATCTGAATGAAGAAAAGCATGTGTGTTTGTCTTTCTCCATTAGCAAACATGTTTGTTTCTCATTTAAAGGAAAAGTACTGTAAAGTAGACACGTGTGTTTGTTTCTAAAGTGAATATATCATGTTTTATTGATGTTCAATATATTTATATATAATGCCAAGGACAGAAATAGTTATTTATACAGAAAAACGTTTCACTTTTAACCAATATGTGTGTGTGTTTTCTTCTAGACAAGTGTCTGTGAATTTAACATCCGCATGTAACATTGTCCTGAGAGGTCCACCACACACAGAGTGGAAGATCCACACCGATCAAGAAGTGAAGTTCATGGTGAGAAAGAAAGAGCTGATGGGATATAACACACATGCATATACACACACACACACACAGACACAGAGACACACACACAGATTCAGAGATGATGATGACATGTGGTGGTGTGTATGTGTGTTTCAGTCTAATAATATGGTGACGTTCAAGAGCTTCCCGGTGAAACCGCGCTTTGATCTGTCAGATGGTGATGATGATCTCATACAGAAGGTCTTCTCACAATTTAACACAACATTCATCAGCAGTTATACAAAGATTAATCGCAGCATCCCAGCTGTTCAATTGTGGATCAAGACCAACAGCACATCTACAGGTGATCCACGCTCTCGCTGGAAATACACAACAGACTTTCAGCTCCATTTGAACTTGATTTGAAGAGTATCTCTGTGTTTAGATGAGGAGTCAGATGAAGAAGAGCCGAGCACGTCATCACCCGGTTCTTCATCCGTCCCTATCCAGATGCAGTTATTCTCTTCTCCAGACTACAGATCTCCTCTGGATGGCAGCAGTAAAGTTCAGAGTGATAAGAGACTTTACGCAGAGGTACAACACCATTACTTTGCATCAACAATGAACTGTCATTCACATTCCTGCTTATGCACTGTTAAGGCTGTGTTCACATTTTATGTCTATTTGACAAGAAAAAGTTGACAATGGTGCTTTTTTAGTACAAAAGAAAAGATTGCAGCGTAGTGGTTACAAATAGCAGCCGGCAACGAATTCAGAGGCAGCGTTTGTGCATGAAGGCAGCTCAGCGTCACAGGCCGCATGAAGGAAGTCTATTTCAATTATAAACAGAGAGCGTCTTTGACATAACCAATCATATATTTAAAATATAGAAAATTCAACTTTCATTTATCCAAAACTACGATTGCGTTTCCACCACCATAACATTCTTTCGAGTTTGATCCTGCTCGACCAATCAGCTTCCTTTCATGTTGTTATGGAGACCACAGGTCTTGCTACTTACTTGTCAATGATTAGCTGTGAAAAAGGTGCTTGATGTAGAGCGTTTTTGTTTTTTTCAGAAAAGTTTTTCTAGGCGTTCTAGGCGTTTTTTCAACGTCAAAAGACGCTCTGACTGCAGAAAAAGGCGTCAACGCTCAATAAAGCGCTCAGGACGGTTTTGAAAACGCTGTTTACACCATAGGATTATAATGTAAAACAGACGCTTGAAGCTGCAAAAAAGAAGTCGAGTGTGAACATGGCCTTAGACATCTTTTATCATGTCAGTGATCTGTTTCACTGGCCAATCAGAATCAAGCATTCAAATGAGCCATGTAATAGAGGCTTTTAATCCACGTCCTCCACCAGACTGTGACACCAGAGATTTCACAGATGTTTGATATAGTTGTCATTACCTGTTGTTGTTCGGTCAACTGATAGTTTTGTGTGATTGGACTGATTAAATGTAGATGTCCACTGCACAATGTTGACATTTTCCTTTGCGCTGGAAGGAACTGAAGAAATAAATGCATAATACGGGTTTATGATCAAGGAGATGTTGAGAAAGCTGTTGGTTGAAAAGTTCCTTTAGTGTAACATCAGCACAAACAATAACACTAATAAGACCTGTGAGCCTCCTATGATCAGTTGTCAGGTTGTCATGTGTGTCTCTGTTGTGGTTCTTCTTAAATCAGATCTCCAGTCAGCATTTAGGAGAGATCTCTTTCAGGATCAGAGTCAGCAGATGTTGGGTTCGCTCTGTGCCGCTGGTGAGGAACATTTCCTTCAAAGAAGACACCTGTTTCCTTCCAGACTGTCCCAAGAGACTCAGTTTCTCTCTAGAGCTTCTTCAGGACCTGCCGTCCAGCTCATGGGATCTGGAGTGTGCCGTCAGACTCTGTAATGACCTGGCAAAGGTTTGTTTCCCACAAACATCTTCACGTTCATTTGATTGATAAACTGGTCTTTTATTCTGCTGTGTTGTGTTTTCAGATTTGTTTGGATGAAACGCAGGTGAAGAGGAACGTGCAGGTCATCAGATCTTACATACCCAGCCCAGGTGAGTTCAGTGCTCTTCACTCCATAATCCGCTCGTTCTACCTGTGATGTCATGATAAACATGTTACATTTAAAACTGAAGTGTCTCTTTTGAAACATTTTATTCTCCAAAAACTTAGTTGAAACCATGAAGTCGACATTTTACTTACATTTAATAAGGGTTCTATGGAATCACTTTTATTCACCTGAAATCACTTTTGTAAGGTTCTTTTGATGCGGACATCTTACATCTTTGACCCATATGTGTGTAGACGTCTGAAGATGTCTCGACGTATAAATCATTATTATAATCTTATTGTTGTGGATCGAGGCGAGCAGACAGATTTTGTTTCTTTTAATCCATGATGGATTGGGCCGTTCCAACATTGGGCGATTCTGTTGAGTGATGTTGACTTCTTGAGCTGATGTTGACCCGTGTGTGTGTGTCAATCAATCACAGAGTATGAGTGTCCAGTGCCTCCTGACACCTTTGATAACCCCGAGGTCAAATTCAAAAACATCCTCAATTCAGCAACATTCAGCAATAGACACCCATTCATCTGTGAAATATTTGCATTGTTCCGTTAGATTGGATGTGACCCCCCCGCCTTCACCTGATGCTGTCAGTGGTCACGTCGACGAGGTCACAGAGGAGGACGGGGGGGGGGTCTTGGGTTTGAGGAAGGTCTGCTCGCTGACCTCATGGCCCCAATCAGAAATAATGAGCCAGCGGGGGATTTATTGTGTGCGAGGTCTGGTATGTGCCGTCGTCTGAGCACGGGTCACTATTGTCAGCTTCACACAAAGAAGAAGAGATGTTGTTCTTCAGAGGAGCAGATGAATGTGTTATATTGTGACACTGACTCCTGTCATCCGTCTGAAACAATGAGCGAGGCTCGACCAGCATCTGACAGAGACGGTGGAGATGTCCAGAGATCAGAATGTGTTGTGGTGTTCCAGCGGCTCCAGACGGGATGTGAGATCTCGGGACGTCTTTCCTGTTTGAAGGGCCTGGAGTTCATCCACCCGTCCAACGCTTCCGGACTGTGTTTGCTCAGCTCAGACACACAAATACAACTCGGAGGAAAACTCGTAAACCGCGTCTTTCTGCGGCCCGTAAGAATCCAGGACTGACACAGTCGAGGTGTTTTCACAAACATTCTTGTCACTCACGAGTCACGACACATTATTGAGTTTTTATTATTTCCACCGCTGGAAGTTTAATGTTTTTAACAGAGATGTGAATGCATTCGTCGATTATTTGAGAAAAAGAAAAACAGGTTTTTAGAGTTTTAAAAAGTTCAGACCTCATGAGATCGTGTTCATCGTTTCTGTGATGTGAAAAACATTGAGGTGATTTCATGTTTGTTGAAATGAGACGGTGTGCGTTTGACACATGTGGTGTGTTTCAGATCAGTGTTTTGAGTTTGGACTCTCGGCCGTTCTGGGAATCGCGTTCGGAGGATTCATGATCGGAGTTCTTCTCACGGGGGCTTTATGGTTCATTAAAATCCGCACAGGTGAGTACCGGACACCCCGCCGCAGTGTTTTACTTTGACAATAATGCAAACTGGGACCATCACGTGTGTTTCAGGTCTTCCTGGAGGTCTGGACATGAGATCCACGGCGGCTGAACTCTCAGGTAAACTCTTTGTTTTGATGGCTGTTAGATATTATTTTCCCAATAGATGAATAAGCCCACATAAATGAATGAATAAGTGAAGCCTATGTGTGGTTTTACTGCTCACAGAGTGGAAAGCTGCAGGAACCTGAAGTTTAACAATGGTGATCAGTCTGTGTTTATTTGGTGCTCTAATCTTCTCTCTGTCTCTATTTCTGTGTGTCTGGTGCAGTTCTGTCTCTGTCGGGATGCCCGTGCGGTCTGACCAAACGCCAGCCGGTGCCCACCCACCCGTCAGCGTCCGAGAACAGCAGCGCCAACGCCAGCATCGGCAGCACTCAGAGCACACCCACCAGCAGCGTGGCATAACGGTCCTGAGACCTTCCTTTACCTCACAGCACCTCCGTCAGTCACCGGCCAGCGGAAGTCATCAGGCCTCCAGAAAAACACAAGAACCTTGGATACCAGCGACAGGAAAAACAAAGCACAAGCCCTCGGGAACCAAGCGGAAATTCATGGCATTCCTCGGTCGAGGAGGCAAAATAAAAGACAAACAGCGGCGGGTCTCCGTGACGCATGCGTGCGCTCTCAGAGCGTCTGATTCATCCAGTGAACCATCTACAGTACACGCATGTCTCTCTCACAGCTCTTACTGTAACGAGCGTCTCATTCGTTCGGGACTATTTGGGATCCTCTGAGTCAATCTGAGAAAGCATCGGTGTGTGACGACACTATCAGCTGTGATTCATGTCCGCTTCCCATCAAATTACTGAACTTGACTTCAATTGAGTTTCTTTGGGGCTCAGAATAAACCTCAGAGTTCATTTCTGTGAACTGAAATCAAACTTCCACTTTCTGAAACATGCTGAGTTGATTCAGTCGACGGTCGGGTAAGCGCTTCATTTCTGACCCGACGCTCGCTCGTGTCAACTCAACATGTTTTAGAGTTCAGAATATGAAGATTGGATGTTTGGAGTTCAGTTATGATGTAGCTTATTTTACAACCGTTCATTCATACTACACATGTGAATGTATTCATGTATCTGGAGATCTGTGGTTTTTCTGTGTGTGTGTGTGTGTGTGTGTGTGAGAGAGAGATAAAAGATTTAAAGGAGTAGTTCACTTTGAAAATAAATGTTGATGATCATTTCCTCACCCTCATGTCATCCAAGATGTTTCTGTGTTTGTTTCTTTACTGGAAAAGAAATGAAGGTTTTTGATGAAAACATTGCAGGATTTTTCTCCATATAGTGACTTCAATGGACTCCAAACGCTTGAAGGTCAAAGTTATAGTTTCAGTGCAGCTTCAAAGGACTTTAAACCAAACCAGACCATGAATAAAGATCTCATTTTCTAAAAAAAAAATAAGTATATGCTCTATAAACACAAATGCTGGCCTTGCTCTGTTCTGCGATGCGCGTTAATGGCTTTACAAAATACTTAATTACATTGAAAAGGTCACACTTGATGTAGGCTGAAGTAAAGAGTCAGTGTAAAAGTCCTCTGAAGCTGCACTGAAACTGTCATTTTCTCCTTCAAGTGTTTGGAGTCCAATGAAGTCACTACGTGGAGAAAAATCCTGCAATGTTTTCATCAAAAACCTTCATTTCTTTTCCACTAATTGAAAAAAAAACACCGAAACATCCTGGATGACATGAGGGTGAGGAAATGATCCTGAACTTTTATTTTGAAAGTGAACTACTCCTTTAAGGATTGCTTCAGTCAAAGATGACAATTTTGATCCAAAAGTGACCAAGAGTGCATTAAATTTCTGTATTTTTATCAGTTTGTGTGTTTACTTGGAATTAAACTCATGATCTTTGTGTTGCTTACAAATATAAATTAAGTTACAACATGAATAAAATTGGATTGTATTTATATTTATTTACATCCGTGTTTCACAAGCAAAATGTCCAGACCGCTTCATACAGTTAACAAGAGAATTCTTTAGAAAAATCATAAAAATTATTTTAGACCAATATGTGTGTGTGAGTGTGTGTGTGTGTGTGTGTGTGTGTAAAATGCCACCTATGCATTTGTGCAATATCTGTCATATTCTCTTTTTATGTTCATATACTGTAATTAACCGTGTCTGTATGTTTATAGTTTTAAATTGTCATTTTATATAAACTCAACATTCTTCTGAAAGCACTTACTGAATGTATCTTCATCATCATATTCATCGTCTGAAGTATTTTAATCAATGAAATCCTGTCAGTTATGTCTCCTAATGTCAATGTAGAGTTTATTTATTGCTTCTGCAGTGATGTTCTGGGAATGTCCTGTTCTGAGAACTGTTCGGTTCTTATGTTCTCATGCTGATGTGCTGGAAAATCAGCTCCGATTCAATTTACACTCGGATAAAAAATGGCCCCAATTAAATATTTTATTAGAAAACAAGACCGTAGAACTTCTAGGCGTTTCAATTGCTTTTTTTTCTTTATGTAGAATTCTGATCAATTAAACCATGTTAACCCTCATTTTTGTTAAATTGATAATGTTTCATGTTTTCTGCCTGTGACATTGCTCTCAACATGTGACATCATATTATTTTCTAAATTAAAGTAGGAAAACAACACCTCTTGATTTGTGTTTTATTTGTTTATCATCATATTCTGCTGTCCTGTATTTCATTCCAATTCACAATATTTCACCACAAATCAAAGCATTTTCAATTTTAAATACATTTCATTTTACATTTTAAATAAATGATATATATATTTTAAAGGTGAACTGTGTAAGTAACAGAGACCACTATTGGCGTAGTTTGAAATTGCAACCTAAAGCTCCGCCACCATCCTCTCCCTTCTATTAGAGTAGCTACAGTTGCCGTCACAGGACAAAAGGGTTCAATAAATGATAGCGGCCACTATCGGTGGTGTTGATAATTGCAATCTAAGTCTCACAGGCGAACAACACACTGAAGTTACGGACACAGGACAGAGATGTCGTCGTCTGAGACAGCAGAGAGTAACCTTTGCAAATCAAGTGACGAGGTTTATTTACAAAGAAAAACAAATTAATTAAATTGACTTAATTCATTATTTACTCTAATCGTTATAGTGAAAATTATTGTTACTTGTATAACATTGTGTCAGTGATGTATTCGCTTATTTTGCATAGCATTTTTTGGCACGGTAACTTGGTTCGTAACATACAGCCTATTTAAACCGCTTGCTAATGCTAAAGTAAGGCATCACCCCAATTGATCAATTGTATCTTCTCAAATCTTCGTTGACACTGTATTACTGATAAACTATGCAACGTGGAAGTTTGGATTTTATCCTATCAATTATTAAATTACACATTTGTATGCACAGAAGCTAAGCAGTATTATAATATAGTTTACACCCGATGTATGCAAATTATGATTGTAAAAATGATTTCTAACTTGATTTGCACACGGCCATGCAAAAAGGAATTATAGTACAATAACAAAGTGCTAAAAACAAGAAAAACTCACTTGATGCTCATGCTCATCTATTAGCTAAAGCTATCAAACAAACACTTCACTTATATAGCGGAAATTAGACAAACTTACCGGTCCAGCAGAAAGCTTGCAACTTCGGCGTCGCTTAGCAAACCCTTTTCCTGCTTCAGTGCCCTCCATTTGGGAAAAGCCATGCCGATGTTTATTCGGGTCTTCTGCCGTTTTTTGTCTCGACTTCGCCTTGCTGCATCGTATTTTCTCTTTTTTGAACGAACAGATTGACGCTCTAACGGCTCTTGTGCGGAGTATGTGTGGTCCGCCATTAGCGCAAATTTTGCTTCTTACTGCAACAAAGAAGCGTTTATATTTCTACTAAAAAACACGACAAGTAAATGCTGTTATTGTTCTTCCTCTTCTTCTGCTAATCCTTCTATGTAGTCGCTTTGAAGCTGCCCCAAAAAACAGCCGAAGAAGAAGAACATATTCTCGCGCATCCTTCGTTTTACGAAACGCGCTCAGTTTGTCCGTGTAGTGCTACTATAGAAACATGGCTGTGCACATTAATAAATTACATGTAAGGGTGTGCCCGCGGTGTATATACATAAAATGGCTCATTGTAAGGTAATATAAACATTTCGTTTCATTTTGTAAGGTATTTCTTCACCACTCACAACATAGTTTTGTATTATATATTACATTTAGGTGAATAAATCCTTCAAAATCCTACACATTGTACCTTTAAATCATTTCTTGTTTAAACTTTTGAAAATGACTTAACTAAATAAGCACAACACCACAGATACATAATGATGTTAGACTGTCACACACGTGTAGTGCTCATGTTTATTTGTCATTTATTTGCCAGTATACCTAGAACATGTTATTGCTCATGTGTTGCTCCTTCATTGCTCAGGAGACTGTAATTCATGTAATCTGTGTTTCTCAAACACGGGATTGGTCTGGTCTGATCCTCACTCTGTTATTATCAGACACATGATATCAGGAGTTTGATGTGAATGAGCCGATGGGTCTGAAGCTGGAGTCGAGACGATGAGAGAGACGTGTTCACACACAACTCTCTGTTAGTTTTGGGGAAGCTGATATCATGTTTGTGTTGAATTCAAGCACAGAACAGAAGTTTCACAGTAAATCTGGAAACACACATTTACAGAAGATAGAAGACTGACTGTGAGGAGATTCTGTTCTGTGTCTTGCTTTCATTCTTCACTTCTTCATAACATCTGAAGGCCTATGAGGATTATAAACATTGACTAATTTAAACTTTCACTGATGGCAAAATAAAATCCAGCACCATTTTAGAAAAAAGTGACACAGACACATGCTGAGTGTCATTTAGTCTCAATAATACAGACAACACCACACTTTCTTTTTAATATATGCTGGACCCATTTCAAATGACAATCTCAGAAATCTCAAAATATTTCTTTGGATGATGATGTTAACTTGTCATGGCTGTGATCAAACACAATTATCTACAATTATTTTTAAAATATGTAAATGTTGAACTGTAGTCTGACTTTAATATTTTTCCATTTATTTACCTTTGCAGTTTGGGTTCCTCTCCACAGGGCCGTGTGTTATTAGATATGATTTATTATTTATTAGAATGATCTCAAACCCAATGCACTGTGCTGTGTTTTACCTTCTCTGTGTTTTTCTCCTGTAAAGCTGCTTTGGAACATTCACATTGTGAAAAGCGCTATGAAAATAAAATTGCATTGAATTTAATTGAAATATTAAAATATGCAAATAAACAAACATTGTGTAATAAAAGAATGCTAAAATGCACGCCTTCAAACCGTATTTTATCTGAATGGATTATGAGATCATCACTGAAATAGAAATCATAGGATGTAGCTCAGAGTTCATTAATGGAGGCATTTTCATCAAATCATCATTATTTCACATTAATGAGCTTCATTTCATGTGCAAGAGAAACACGAGGAAAGAAAGATTATTCTGGAATAAAGCAGAAATATTATAATCGATACACTTGATAAAGAGGTGAAGAATAAACTGATGTGAGGGATTGTTCTGCCCTCATGTGGCGAAAGAATGAATTATCTCTAAACCTTCAGACCTCACTCATATTCTCTTAAGAAACATTAAACAACAGTATTACATGTTACTTATAACAACAAAAATCCGTATTTCCTGTGTTTAAAATAACCAAAAATAAGTTATTCAGCAAATCATTCATTTTTTAAATACTCAAAAGCAGTATAAAGTTAAGCCGATTCTCAACCGTAAATTTATAATAATGATTTTTAGTTTGAGATGTAGGATCTGATTTGGCGGTAAATGTCTTTATATGGCTTTGCGCGGTGACGTCACGAGAGAGAATAGGACCCCGGTTATATCACGTTTGTGGCTAAATATCATATACATAAAACAAAGTATTTTAATTTAATTTAAACGTAATTTAATAATGATTTGAATATGTGATGACATTAGAAAAAATGGAGAAAAATTATTAAGATTACATTTAACAAAATCACGTGTGTGTGCAGGTGTGACGTCAGTGTTTGTTCCTACAACAGTCATTTGAAATGTCAACTTGTGCTGAAACTAGACTTTATATCAACAGACTCATAGATGAGTTAACAAAACATCACACAGAAACAGTGCAGAAGAAGTCAAGTTGATTTCTCTGACTGTGTGTGTGTGTGTGTGTGTGTGAGAACAGTGTGATAAGAGTGTATGTGTGTGTTGTTAAAGATGTGTGTTAGTAGTGTAGTGCTCTCAGACTGAAGTGATGTACTGATGGTCTAGTACACACACACACACACACACACACACACATACACACTAATCATACTGTTCTCACACACACACACACACATGTTCTTCACTGTACTCTCTCTCATATGTGCAGGTACACAAACACACGAGAGAGCGTCTGAATCACAACCTTTGATCGTCCTGAGGTGGTTTCTTTCTCAACTTCTCTGTTGAAATGACATCATGTGTATGAGTCATGACCTTTGACCCTGTGCTTCTGTATGTTTGGGTCACAGGCTCATGTTTGCACGTGCACGTGTTGTTCACCTGACTGTGTGTGTATGCTCACAGCTCATGCTTGAGGAAGTGTGTCATAAACCCTCATGAGTGTGAGTGAGTGTGTATTAGTGCTGACGGATATTCTCTCACTGTGTGTGTGTGTGTCAGTAGAGTATGTGAAAATAAAACACATTCATATTGAGGATTTGCTCAGAGCGACACATTTATATTTCATGTGCCCTCCAGAAGACATTAAAATGAAACAGAAGTAAAGTGTCCTGCTGTCTGGATATTCTCTGTCTTAACACAAAACTCTGATTGTGTTTGCTGTGTTCATACAGGTGTTGTTAATTGTTGGTCTGTTTCTTCAGAATGAAAGTTACCAACTACAGTGAAGGGAAAAATCAAGAACAGATGTGTCAGAGTATGTGCAATGCATGTCTTAATTCTTAATTATCTAACGTTTGCATCGAATTCTTAAAATCATCACAAGAACATGTTTTATCCACGGCAATGTCACACACTTTATTAAGGTAACGTTCTGGAGACACGACTGTTCATTCCACAGAGCTTGTGAGTTCTTTCGTAACATTACATAAAGCAAATACATAACGTTGTGTTATTTGAAAACACTGTTTTCTTTGCAACACCCAGAGATGAAGTTTGAAGTGTGATGTGTATCTGTGCATTAAGTGAGGTAAATGTCTTCTTTCTGAAAGTACTTTGTATAGTTTAATGAAGTAAGAGAATGATAGAATATTGTATATTTTTGTGTGAGAAGAACCATGTTGTGAGTGCTGCCGTCACTGTAGAAAACTTGATTGAGCACAAACGAATGACACAACACTGTTGAGATATTCAAATGAGCCGAAGAACACACAACATGTGACACAATAAACTGCCATCATGTCATTTCACAAGCGCTTCTACACATCGTTTGACTTTTCATAATCAGAAAGCCTTGTTACTGCGAGGGAAAGCAGGAAATCAGCCGTAACCCACCCATCCGCCCCCACCTGACAGCAGATATGATAATAACCCAGAAAAACAGAAACAGAAATCAGCAGGAGTTGCTTTAGGTAAACGCTGAGCTGACTGTGAAGACGACTGGAATGCCAAACAGCCCGTAAACAAACCGCCTCTATTCAATGTCAATGGCTGGAGTTAGAATGAATGAGAGATGTGCTTCATGCAGAGAACAAGAGCTTCAGCGGGAGGACGAGGTGTGACCCACAGACACCCACCACACCTCCACACCATAACAGACCCCAGAAAGACTTCAGCAAGACATAACACTAGTGTGGAGTTGACTGAAGGTCATTAAGCGCCTCAGACACGCCTCCCAAATCAATCTGAATGTTTCAACACCACAGTGGCTCAGAAAGACATGCTTAACACACGGGACGAGTCAAATAAACATGTGCCTATACACTTACAGAGAGGACATCACAAACTCACCTTCTGTTTCATTCTGTCAACACACACGCACACATGCATGCACACACACACACACACACACACAAAAACGCATATGCATGCACAAATGTAAACACACGCACACATATGTGCAGAGATGCACACACAGGCACACACACACACACACACAGAAGCGCAAAGATATACACGCTCGCACACACACACACACACACAGACACTCACTCAGTCACACATATGCATGCAAGAACAGACGCATGCACGCACACATGCGTACACACAAACACACGCACGCACACACACAAGCGCAAAGATATACACGCTCGCACACACACACACACACACACACACACACACACACACGCGCGCACACACACACACACACGCACACACTCACTCATTCACACACACACGCACACACACACGCACACACTCACTCATTCACACACACACGCACACACTCACTCATTCACACATATGCATGCAAGAACAGACGCATGCACGCACACATGCGTACACACACACACACTATAGTTCCTGCTGATAATGGGGGGGGGCTTAGCTTTATGTTTAATGGACTTCATGTGTGATGTCACAGCTCTGAATAGTCAATAGTGAAGAACGCATGATGTCATCAGTCACATGACATTTACAGTATTTCAGTACTTTCAGTATTTAGCATTTTCATTATTATACATAAACTCATTTCATTAAAGTTGAGTTTGAGTATGACAGTCTACACACACACAAGGAGTGTGTGGATCAGTTGTTGAATCCCTCTGGTGGTGTTCTGAGGCACATTTTGTGCAGTTATTGAAAAGATTTGTTTCTCTTTGACATGCTGACAGAACTGATTCTGTTCACATCAGGAGATCGTTTCAGAAAGCAGGTTTAGTGAAAACTCTGTGTTCATATTAACACTGAAATGAGGGAAACTCTGTGTTTTCAGTTTCAGGATGTGAGGTATGTTAAACCAGAGGAAGTGGGGTAACTCAAGACTGTTTTTAATGGAGAGGTCCCTTATGCTCAGAGTCAGTAACCATTGTAACTAACTCTGTCAACCTGGTCAGGTTATGGTTATATAGAAGTGATGTAACTCATCATTAATACAGTCATTCATGGCACACATGTTGCTCACACAGACACCATCTCACTGTCATATGTGCTTTTATTGAGGATCTGTGCAGAGGCTGCATTCAGTCACAGGGATGTACTTTGAGTTCAGGAGAGGAATTTAGGAGCCGAAATGTTTGTTTTCATATGTTTTCTATAGAGGATAAGAAATGACAAAACAAAGTGTGTAAATAAAGTGCACGAATGAAGAAATTAATGAATGTAGACATACATGCAGAAATCAAGGGATAAAGGTAATAAACAATTCATTTTGACGTGCAGCCATTTCTTCACAAATGTGCTCCGAGCATGTAGGCTTTGAACCAATGATCAGTGTGAAACTGACACGAGAGTCTGACACACATGACGTCTCACACTCATCACTAGAGCACTGACGGGGAGTGAGGACAACATGTTTTTTTGTTTATTTCTATTTTATTCCTATTGTTTCATTCATTTACTGATTCATTAATCATTCGTTTACACGGATCATGTGTGTAACCCCTACAGCATTTTTACAGAGTCACTGAATCATTTAAGCAATTCCTTCAAAACGCCTGATTTATTTGAGAATGAAGTAAGCGACTCATTGAATCATTATCGTTGAGAACACGGATTCATTAGGAGAGAATGACAGCAGTCAGATGTAAGTGCTCAAATGAAGGTGAACGCTAGAACTCCTGGAAATCTATCACCATGAGAATAGCTGAAGCCGACATTTTGACCGCTCATAATAGACTGAATGTCATTTTTTCTGTGCAAGATTTACGTTCAAAGCTCTTTTGAGATTTTAGAATGAAGCTATGAATGTCTGTTGTCATTCATTATAATGTGATATCTAAAAAACGTCAAAATCCTCAACCACATCCACAAGTGCTTAGTGAACTCAGATGGGTGTACGTAATACAATTGTTTAAAAATAGAATAAATAATTAAAGCGTTTTATTTTTGTATATAATTTTGCTAAAGCTATGAGACTGCATCTGAAGGTGTGTGCCTCCGCCTCGCTTTGTGTCCGGTGTTCTGTTTTGGGACACCGGCAGGAAGAAGAGAAAAGTTCTTGCAAAAACAACATTTTTACAGCGGTGAAAGTCTAAAACGCAACAAATATTGATTGTGGCAGAATAGCTTGTTAGATAAAAACATGTTGTGAATTTTAGAGATGATAACAAATGTCCTTTTTCTATAAATTTTGACTTTTGGATTTGACAACGCTCAGGAGCTATAATTGGATCACACGAATCGCACACACAACTGAAATCAAAATGTAATAAATGGATGTGTTTTGTAAGGATAGTTAATAATAAATATCAGGACACGGAATTTAAATTCTTACGTATGTAAAAAAAAAATCATCATCAACCAAAACACTTATTGGGTAGACTGATAATTACTGTTTTACCAAGTAGAAAAAATCATGTAAAATCAAATCAAATTTTAGAATATAATAAGTAATAAATATTAACAACATGCATGTAATTGCATACTTAATACCTTCATAGACATGAATGGACAAAATTATCAAGATCAAAACGGTTACATAGCACATTCACTTCACTCACCTGTGGGAAAACAGAAAGCTGTATTTCTTTTTTGCTGATACTTTGAGGGTAAGCTGTGTTTTGGCTTAGCAATAACATATAAAAACAGCAGATAATAACTTCTTCAATGGCTAGAAAGAGTGCTGAAATGATACTGTGTCTGTAATGCATACGCTCAATTTGACCACATGGAGGTTTGAGGTAGAAATACTCAGAACTATTTTGTGTTTTGTAATTTAAATAATATAAATACATTTAAGAAAAGTCAAAGTACTGTAGTTATATGGGTTTTATTTCAACAAAGTTGTTACATTGTGTTGGCAGTTAAAGTGTAAATGTGCATATGCAACATTATTGCGCTTCTAAGATACCGTTTAAAAAAACAGAGCGATTATTTTGAAGCTTTAGCATCGTGATGGTACCCTAGTGTTGTGATTCATCTAAGAGTTCATTGATTTGGTTGATGGATAAGAACTCTTTATTAAAGAATGTTTTGAGAATGTGTTTACCTGGCGTTGTTGTAAGTGACATGGTTGTGTTGTTCAGACTCTGCGCTCCTTTACAGAGTAAACAAAGAGGACAATCCCCTCAAATATATCCGGCGTCCTTTGGCTGATATTGACATTATGTCAGACTGTCACTTGGCCTTTATTTTGAGAGGAGCTCAGAGAGAGAGAGAGAGAGAGAGAAGGTCCTCCTCCACACATCAAAGTCTTTCTGTCTCACCGGCTCTCCTGTTGCTTTGAGAGAGAGCGTCACAGAAGAGAGAGCAACACCGCTTTCCTTCACTTCATGCTTTGATACTGAAAGGCCCGTGACCACAAAAATAAGCAGCAAAACGCTCAGTGGTTAGAGCCTGGCACTAGCAACGCCAAGGTCATGGGTTCGATCCCAAGGATTGCACATACAGAAAACAACTGAATAGTTTAATGCAATGTAAGTCAAATATTTAAATGTTAATGTAAAAGCATCGTGAGCTTTTCAGCCGCAGGAGAAACTGAGAGACAGAAAGTCACCGCTGCACCATTCAGCCAATCACGTGATTCCTAACGGCGTCTGTACGTGTCATTTCCTGGAGATTTGTTGAAATGTTAAATTCGAAAAAAAACTGATTTATTGAGCTGTTCCATAATCAGGACAAACAATTCAATGCCACAAAATGTTGTTTTCTGAGATCTTCCATTAAGCTCCATTAGCATTATCATGTCACTATTATGCTAATGTTATTTACAAAACAAACACAATAAACAACACAAGCGTTTGGAGGATGGTAACAGGACTATTCATTTAATGGCAGAAAAGCTCAGTTCTGAAACTGTTGTCTACAGTGTACACTACCCTTGTTAGGCCTGATTAACATTTTACATCTTTTCGGCGCACATATTACATTTACATTTATGCATTTGGCAGACGCTTTTATCAAAAGCAACTTACATTGCTTTATCCTATACATTTTACATAGGTCTTTGCAATCCCCTGAGATCGAACCCACAACCAATGCTCTTACCACTGAGCTACAGGAAAGCTCAACATATTCATTCTTTTAAATGTAGACGCGTGGTTGCTTAGCGACGACAGACGCCAGGAGAGCGCAAAGTCCAGGCGCTTTGGAAAAAAGGAGAACACAGTTCAGCTCATGTTTTCCACGTGCTTTTAGACGTGAAATGTGAATGGGGCCTTAGGTACATTCTGATCTGTATGTGAGAGAACAGAGACTCACATCAGTACATCGTAACATGATATTATATTGCATTCTGGGAGGTATACTGTGTGTGGGTAGTCGACAAGTATAGTCAAGTCAACTGACTTTTATAATATAAAATAGCATAAGAGGGGCGTTTATTCTTGTTAGTCAAACATTTGTATGTAGCTTTAATCTTACTCTTAACGTCCTAAAAGGCAACATAAATGATTTCAAGTTGTCGTCTATATAAAATCTGATGATTGTCATCATGTGGGTTAGGGTGGCATTAGTTTCACTGTAGTTTTATTATGTCTGAATTAGCTTTGGGTGATGTCTGACAAATTGTCATCAGATGATGGCTACAGTGAAACATGGTGCTGGATGATGACATCACTCTACGGCGTTATGAAGTGAGCACGTCTGGCACGAGTTCTTACAGCTCAAGTTATCAGTGTCATCTGTACAGATCAAGCTTCACGGTAATAAAGTCAGATTAGATTGTATTCTTATTCTGATGTTCTATTCAGTAAAAGAGTTATAAAGTGAGATGCGTCATCTTTATACAGTTATAAAGTCAAGTGGGTTGATCTGCACAGTGTGAGGTTTTGTACCCAGTAGCTTTTCTTGTTCGTATTTGTTTACAACACCATTTGCAGCAATCGTCATGTGACGAAAGTGAAGCATTGGTTGGAATCAGGATGTGGCTCAATATCATCGTCTTATCGGCCCAATCCCTAGTTTGAATGAGCTTTTAGTCTTATATCTTTGATTTAACAAAATACGTTTGTTTTAATGATATTTTTATAATGTGCTTCATTTTATTATTTATTATTTTAAATTTGATATTGCTACAGTATATTATTTATTTATTAAGGTTTTAGTATAGTTTTCATTTATTTACAGAAAATATTATTAGTGTTGCAAACTTATTTCACTTTATTGCTTCTAATTTTAGTTTAGTTTACAATTTAGAAATAGTTTATAAGCCTACTGTGTGTTTAACGTTGTTTCAGTTAACAGAAATGTAATAGTTTGAAGTTTAATCTTCGTAAACTAAAGTAACCCTGAAACCAGTATTTGATTAACAAGGAACATGTATTTAGAATATTGTCCTGTGACGGGCAATGAAAACTCTGTTGTTTGCCATATTTATAAAAATGATGATTGAATTTGAATAATATTCAAATCAAACGGAACTTTAACTATTATTGTAAATATCATAAAATAAATCTTTGCACACATGAACTGCACACATCTCTGTGTTCTTCGGTCTATGATGATGATGATGGAAGTGTTGTGTGAGCATGTTTATCCAGTAGTTTCCAGAGGCTGGTCTCTCACCGGCTGCTCCTTTAAAACTGAAGTGGGATCAGGTTTTCCATCAGGCGGAATCCAAACATCCATCTTTTCACTTTTAACAATGCCTTTCCGACGCTTCGGGGTCCACAGAGATGTGAACGTCAAGGATGTGTCTACCTCGTACTACACAACACAACCCGCGCTGATAGAGAAGACACGCTCGCTGCTGTGAGAGTTCATGATGTCACCTGATCTGTTCACATCAGCAGCACAAGACGTGTTATAAAGACACACACGTGTGATAATTAGCAGATGGACTGACAGTCACGCTCTATTTTCAGCTGTTTGAGTCTTCTGTGGATCTCTTCAGCGCGCCGTATATCACTATTACTGTGATGTAAAAGACAGAATGTCTCTTAACTGCTCATCCGTCAGTAAATGTGAGGGTGTGTGAGCGGCCGCTGGCCCGGAGCAGGTTTCTGGATGCGGTTTGGAGGGAATTGAAGCCGCTCATTAAATTCTGCTCATTTTTTTCCAGAAGCAGCAGGAGAGGATCCGTCTGCGCAGATCTTTCTCTCTGTGCCCCTGTGAACAAGCGTCTGCGCTATAGGGATGCACCAATAGGATTTTTTTGGTCTGATACCGATTTAAAAAAAAAAGTATCGGCCGATACCAATACCGATATTGGTCAATTGCATACAGTACTACACAATATTAGCTAATTAATTTTACGGAACATGAATAGGATCCATTTAACATTGTAAGAGAGACACAAGTGTAAATGTGCCTAAATGTAAGTTAAGATAAAAATACAATTACACAACATGACACTCTTCAAAGGTGATTTTGCTGTCAAATATTTATTTTATTAAAAACATTAACTCAAATTTGACTTAAAATTGAACATTTCTTTAATAAATTTGAATAAAGTCTGTGCTGTTACTATTTACAGTCATTATTTTGCTCAGAGAAAAACATTGGATATTCAGACATCCACATAAATTACCTTTTATTTTTTCCCAAATTCCGTTTTTATTTTTCTGGATTCTGTGTTTTTTTATTTTGTGGTTGTAGTGATGTAGGCGGGGCGAGACCGTGGTTCGAGACCACGAATCACGTAGGAGATCGGGAGCATATAAGAGAACGAGCGACCGGACCGCCGAAGAGAGAGGACCGGGCCCGAACATGTTTTACGTTTGTATTTGTATATATGTTTTATTCGCCGGCCGTCGACGGTGAGGGGCCGCCGGCTGTTATCATTTATATTAAAACTTTATTTAAATGTCTGCCGGTTCCCGCCTTCTTCCTTCCCTACTTTGAATCTCTCTACAGTGTTGTACAACTATGTTAATATGAACTAGTATCTTACATCTTAAGTTTTTTCTTTTGCTGTTTTAATTCTACTTAACTTTAATCACTCGTTTTGTACATTTTTAGTAGCAGTTTTGTCATGTTGTTTACTGGACTTTTATTTTGACGACGGACTTTAGAGCAGCGCTGATTCAGTTTATGTGTTCACGTCCACCAGATGCTAAAAAGAACACAAAACCACACTTCCCATTCACATGCAGAATAAGCCTCATTGCACAATTAGTATTTTTTATGATGTTCATGCTACTTTACATCTGTGTTTTCTGCATAACGGAAACCACATGGCCCTAATAAACCATCAGTATCATCATTTTTTAATGCTTTTGCCGATATGTCGATGGTGTTAAATTAATCCAATATCATCAGATTAATATCAGCGGCCATCACATCAGTGCATCCCTAGTCTATGCAGATTTCTCAAGATATTTCAAGAAAATAACAAACATTGTTTATGTTCATCACAAATTCTGGTCAAACAATTGAAATGAGACAAATTGAATTGAATCCCATCCGGGACACAAGTTCTCATTTATTCCTCTGGATCCTTTGATCTTCCTCAACATGACAACCCATAATCATGTCAGACTGATCTCTGTTGCTGCTTAAACAGACTACACAACAAATAAACATGCTTCATCAGTCTACTTGAGCTCAATGGAAAGGTGTTCACATTAGTCAATTACAACACTTCAACACAAACCCAAACACTGGTGATGCTTGAGTGTTATTATGAGTCTCACATCATCACACCTGCAGAAAGAAAAGTCCTCTCATGATCTCAAATGTTTTATCTTCTCGGGTCGTGACTAGGGCTGCAGCTATCCATTATTTTGTAATTGAGCATTCTACTGATATTCCATCGATTAATTGGGTATTCGGATAGTAAATACTTTTTCTTTTTTAAAAAGCAGTACTATACTGTACAAGAGAAAATAAGACAGTTCTCTTGTAAATGAACAGCTAATTTGTTTCCTTTTTAGAAAAATTTTTTATGTTATTGCTGAAATTGCATACATTACTATCTGTGAAAGTTAACCCATTTAATACAATACATTGCCATATTACATTCAAAATGTAATATACAAATTTATAAATAAGAAATAAAAACAGAAAGAATAATTTCAAAAGTAAACAACTAACTTCATCTCATGCATGATGCTTTTAGTTCATCTAAATTAGTTTTGTTTTCTTTTTACTATTAAATAGTAAAATATTTGTCCACATAAAATACAAAGTTAACGGGACATTTATTTTGTCAGGTTGTCGGAAGACGCTTATTTTTTCTTCACTCAAACGATAAAATATTTGTGAAATAAAATCTCAGAGCAACTTTTGGAGATAAAGTCGACGTGTTCATGTCCTCATAAAGCACAGACACATTCATGAGCATCACGCGTGTAGCACGTTTAACACATTTACTCAGACACGCAGAACAGACAGATGACATGTGTAAATAACAGGATTCGTATCTAGTTTTATGGACTCAATAGAGCCGGATAACAATCTTCACTCTCAAAATAGACTAAAACTGAGTAAAAGAGCAGTTCACCATTTCAAAAAGCAATCACTTATTTATCAGCATGAGTGTGTGTGTGAACAGAATAAAATGCGTGTGTCTGCCCTGTAACATCCGTGCGACAATTGCCTCGATGATTTGTTGTTTTCAAATGACTTGAGTAACTCGATGAATTTTTTCAGCCCTAGTGGGGACATTAAAGACATTGAGATGTGGAGGAAGCAGAACTGAGAGCGAGCGTGTACTGTACAGTAGTTATAATGTATGTGTGGACACGCGTGTTGGGAGTTCTGCATGAAGCTGGCGTGTGGGCTCTAATGGAGACATTGCAATGGAAAAGCGATTCTTTCTCAAGTGCTGCATTGACAGAAAGTGTGAACGAGCGAGAAGATGGAGAGGCATAAAGTGGTGGGACATCAGATTATCACGGCTCATGGTAGCGTGGAAATGCGTGATTTATCAGGCCAGATTGCATTGCCGACGCAAAACGCTCCAAACAAGACGCGTGCTCTCTAGTGAAAACCGTTCTTCAGCATCATCGATGAACTCCTTGTGAGGACAGAATTACATTTCATCCAATTTGCAGTGGCGCACAATTGAGGCTGCGGCGGGAGAACACGCTGCTGATGCTGATGGGAGGTTCATGAGGACCACGTTCAGATGCAACTGATGCTGAAAGAAGAAAGACTGCGATGGTGTTTCTGCAGCTGACTAATGAAACGCTCTGGTTCTTTGTGTGTGTGTGTGTGTGTGTGTGTGATATAATGACACCCGCTGCAGATTTAACATCGCTCATTTAAAGGAGAGAAATCGTGTAAGGCCTTGCTAGAGTTCTGACAGTACATGAACTAACTTGACTTGAGGGACTGAAGAAATGTTAAGAGCAGTTTGTTGTTGTGTAATGGAAGGACTTGTGAATAAGAATGAGTTTTTTGATGGAATATTGGCCAGCTGTTGTTCACGAGTTCTGTCAGAGCGGCTGGGGGGTTTATAAGCGATGGGCTCTGGTGGGGGTGGATCTATCTATCTCCAGATGTCTCGACCTTTACCTCTGGACCTCTGGATGGGAAAGTCAATGACGTGCCACAGCGCACAGTCGAGCTTCAAACAGGTCAGCCGGAACTTCAGTAGCTCCATCAATATCATGATGATTTATTTCCTTCAGTCATCACATCACTCATTAGCTTGAGACGTGTCACACACAGAGCGTGAACTGGACCTTTAATAATCTTCATGTGTGTTCTTCTTCACATCACAATGAATCTCTTCACATGTTTCGTCCTCTTTATTATTTTTAACTTGTTTGGCAAATGGAAGTAAATGCTGTGGATAGCGCTTTAGGTCTGAGTTGTGTATCTGTGATTTGCTGAGTGTAGTTTCAGGCTGTGATTTACTTATCAGAGTCATTAGACTCGACGCTGCTTCTCTTGATGTGAAAACACATGTGAGGAGTGTTGAGTAATGTTCCTCTGGTCTCCTGATACATCATTATACACTTAAAACCAGCTTTCATCCAGATCTCTTTAATGATGCTTCATGTGTTCTAATGAGCTGCACAAGACAATGAAGCTTCAACACACAAGTCCTCAGATCATGTCTTATTAATGCTCATGTTTACAGGATGGGTCAAGCCTTCATATGTTACTGTATCTCAGTGGCGGCGCTTTTCCTCTGGCCATACAACAACGACATTCAAAAGTAATGTAAACATGCCACATCATATCTAAACACAACGTGAATCCACCAAACTGAGAGAATACACGGACACGCACAGAGACTTACAGATAACAAACACTACCCTCATATCCTTTAAAATGTGCTTTAAAGCTCTTATTTCCACAGCAAAAGGGCGACAGAATATCTACTAAACCATCAGTCATTTATACTGTGTGTGACAATCACTTCAAACCCACAGCCAGATGTGTCACAACAACCCCCAATGATTATGTTAATCGGGTACGAGTCTACAAAATTAACCAAACATAAATGAAATTAACAGCAAACGGTATTAAATATAAAACATGTCTTACCTTGTAACAGTCAGTGTAGAGTGTCACTAGTTACTAAGTGATTAGTTACTGTAATTTAATTACTTTCCCTTGAAAAAGTAAAGTAAGGGATTACTCTTATTTCTCTGTAATTTAATTACAGTTACTTTTGATCTCATTAACCCTAATACTGTGGGATATATTCAATACTGGAAGTTATATCAAAATTATGAATCTAACTTCAAAATGTAAGCTTTAATGTATCCTTCTCACATTTGTATATATTAATGTATATTGTATAATTGTAGTTATTTATTATTGATTTGAATGAATTAAATGTTTCATGTCTATCCTTGAATCAATTCTAATCAAGGTTGATGTTGGATATAGAAAGTCATTAGTAATAACTAATTAAATACTTTGAAGAGGGTCATCTGTAAAAATAAGTAACTAGTAATTCCTACTTTTTCAGAGTAACTTACACAACCCTTGTCGCAGTGCAGTTTATTGCATAAGTAGCGACGAGGTTGAAGCAGTACAAAATCTGTGACAAATTCATCCAAATGAAAACGCAGGTAATCCAAAAGACGTGTGGATTTTAAATGCAACCAACTGCGCAACATCAGCACATGGAGTAATATGTTTTCATAATTCACAAATAAGGTAACAAATATTATTCGTCTTGCAATATTTATACATCTGGCTTGGGCAGATGAGATTGTTATGAGACTTTTAAAATAAAAATAAAAAACTGCCAATTAATTGGCATGTGTCGATAAAACACGTTCACAAGTCTTGGAGGTTCAAGTCACATCTCAAGTCTCTGTTAGAGACTTGAGTCTTCTTTTTACAAGGTCTCTGTGCCACATTTACCTGTGCAAAATCAAAATACATTTTATGTGCTTTAATGATGAACTCATATGTAATCTAGGCCACATTAAGTAATGTAATGAATTGCATTATACCTGTATGGCCCTCTGTGCTGTGGGATGCCACCTGGTTATATTTCTTTGGCGCCAGAGCAGCAACAAAGCTGAATGTATTTAGTGACGATATGTTCATTTTGACAGCCAATTTTGATTTGTCTTTTGATGAAAATGCATTGTAGTTACTGTAATATTTTATTCATCCCCATAATAAAAATATGAAGAACAATTGCTGCGGGCGAACGAGAGGCTTGTTTTTCCACCAAATGACCCTGGCATGTCGTGAGTTCCTGTGACAGAAACAGCATGTTAGCCAATAGAAACAGCGCCTCCTGTGGTCGGGAGCTTTCGTCACCATTATTCGGCAGAAAAACAAGCCTCTCGTTCGCCTGGAGTGGATGTAAGACATTATCGTTCATAGCGTTATCAATATGAATATTTCTCTTAAACAAACCCATGGATTGGCTTCAGAAGAACTTTGTTAAGACCGAGGAGCCGTGTCCAGCAGTTCTTTGATCGATGGATGCACTTTTGGAGCTTCAAAAAATTGCTACAGCTTGGAAGTCACATGATCCGTGGTATTAAAACTCCGACTGCACTATTCTTCAAGATTCTTCGAGCGTTGAGGGGGAGTAAAACACGGGACATTTTGATTCAAGTCTTGAGTACCACTTTAAGTGCGACTCAAGTCCAAGACACAGACTCTGAGTTTCCATCTCTGGTAGACATCGTTCGTTGTATGCACTTTGAGAAATGATCGTAAAATCACATTTAGGATGTTCCCTATGCAACATTTTATAAAATTCAAAAGCGAGCTTGTGAAAATACATTCAGTATATATTCTATTGTCCTCATGTTAGTAATCGTTAATGAGTAATTTCTGTACTGTATTTGTGCTCAGAAAGTGAGTCAGTATTTCTTTTGTTACTATATTTTAACTGATTTTAAAGCATATAGCAGATTTAAGGATATCTCAGAAGTTTATATGAATATCAGAGAGTTTACAGTTGTGGTGTTTCAGTGAAGCTTTGTCTAGTTTTGTGATGACTGCTTTTTACAATCAGATGATTAAAATCAATTCATTGTTTTCTAGTTGAACACTTTCTTATCCCTGGATAATACGAGTGATGTAAAGTCAATGAAAGTCAAAAGGCTTTGCATCACAGCTCTTGATTGTGATTGGTCATGACCTTCGTCACCCTTTTGATGACAGTTGTTTTAAAAACAACACTTCCTGTGGTCAAACAAATCTCTGTGTTATTTCTGTTTAGTGTTACTTCATCGTGTGTTAAAAAGAATAACAAAAACAAGGTGAACAGATCCATATCATGAGCTTAGCAAAGATTCTAGTAAATGTTTCAAAAGCGTGATGGGATGTTGTGTTTTTGGACATGTTCTGTGGCATCACCATGTTATTCTTTGTGGATTCATCATTCAGTACCATTGTTTTACCATCAGACACCATTACATCATCATTATTTATTTTACAAATATATGAGTTTTAAAATTATATACAAATGCAAGATATCTTAGTTTTGTAGCTTGTGCATTGGAGAGTAACTTTTTTGGGGGCGTGTTTGATGACGTCAGGACCTTTCAGCTGTACGGCTCTGTTCATCATTCATCACTTCAGTCAGTGTGATGGTGTTTATCAGGGTGGGACACTGACGGGCCGCTGCTGTAATTTTGGGCCGGTGGTCCGTTTGGCTCTGTAGGGGTTCAGCTGAGGGTCTCACCAGCAGGACGACAGAAACTTCACCTGTTGAAAGAAGTTTTTTCAAGCGTGAAGTGAGAATCAAGAAGAAGCTGTCAGAGGGCGAGAGAGGTGTGTGGGCAGGTGGAGAGAAAGTGTGTAATGGTGAGAGGAGGAGGAGGACAGGTCAACTCTCAGACCCCACAACACTATTAACACTACATCACACATCAGCCCTCACACACCACACAGACACACTACATCACAAAACAATCACATCATAGGAACACACAACTGATCTTCATTTCATGTTTGGAGTATAGTGTGTTGTTGTTTCATGGTCTAGATCACAGGTGTCAAACTCAGTTCCTGGAGGACCGCTCTTATCAAACACACTTGATTCAGCTCATCAACATCTTCAGAATTACTGGAAACTTCCAAGCAGGTGAAGTTTAGAGCTGGTTAGAGCTAAACAGTGCAGAGCTGCGGCCCTCCAGGAACTGAGTTTGAACCCCCTGCGACAGAACGACAAACAAGTATAACAATAACAATTACATCTTAATTAAGGTTAGAATATAGTAACAGAATTGCTTAAGATAAATACACAATATGATGAAAAGTGTGTTGACACCTCTGTCTTATGATCAGATGTATTATTTCACTGTAAACACATCAAACAAATCCACACCATACAAACACATTCGAGAGCAGCGATTCTCAGACTTTTCAGATCAAGATTACCACATGATGACCGCCATAGAAACTCACATGAATTAAGACTCAAATCAAGAGTAGAGCTGTCAATCTTTCTCTTTACATTTACATATTTGGCATATTTGATCAAAAGCGACATACATTGCATTTTATTATACAGTTGTTTCTGACTCTGTGCAATCCCTGGGATCAAACCCATGACCTTGGCGTAGTTAGTGCCACACTCTTACCACTGAGCCTTCCTATCTTCACTCCCCATCCTCCACTTCTAATGTATTATTTAATATTAATATTACAAACGCTTTTTATTTAACATCAGTTTTCAAACTAAAGAACATGTTTTTTCTAATGTTTTTCAGGTCAGTCAGCAGTAATTGTGGACACAAAACACTTTTCTGTATTGCACTGTAAACATTGCTCTATAAATGACTTTTACGGGGAACTTTGTGGGCTTTGAGGTGCTGATGTCACGAGGAGAGGTGCTGATGTCACGAGGGGAGGTGCTGATGTCGTGAGGGAGGCGCTGATGTCACGAGGGGAGGTGCTGATGTCACGAGGGGAGGTGCTGATGTCATGAGGGGAGGTGCTGATGTCACGAAGGGAGGTGCTGATGTCACAACGGGAGGTGCTGATGTCACGAGGGAGTTGCTGATGTCACAAAAGTGCAGATGCTGATGTCACCAGGGAGGCGCTGATGTCACGAGGGGAGGTGCTGATGTCACAACGGGAGGTGCTGATGTCACGAGGGAGTTGCTGATGTCACAAAAGTGCAGATGCTGATGTCACCAGGGAGGCGCTGATGTCACGAGGGGAGGTGCTGATGTCACGAGGGGAGGTGCTGATGTCACAAGGGGAGGTGCTGATGTCACGAGGGGAGGTGCTGATGTCACGAGGGAGGTGCTGATGTCACGAGGGGAGGTGCTGATGTCACAAAAGTGCAGATGCTGATGTCACCAGGGAGGCGCTGATGTCACGAGGGGAGGTGCTGATGTCACGAGGGGAGGTGCTGATGTCACAAGGGGAGGTGCTGATGTCACGAGGGGAGGTGCTGATGTCACGAGGGAGGTGCTGATGTCACGAGGGGAGGTGCTGATGTCACAAGGGGAGGTGCTGATGTCACGAGGGGAGGTGCTGATGTCACAACGGGAGGTGCTGATGTCACGAGGGAGTTGATGATGTCATGAGGGGAGGTGCTGATGTCACGAGGGGAGGTGCTGATGTCGTGAGGGAGGCGCTGATGTCACGAGGGGAGGTGCTGATGTCACGAGGGGAGGTGCTGATGTCATGAGGGGAGGTGCTGATGTCACGAGGGGAGGTGCTGATGTCATGAGGGGAGGTGCTGATGTCACGAGGGGAGGTGCTGATGTCACAACGGGAGGTGCTGATGTCACGAGGGAGTTGCTGATGTCACAAAAGTGCAGATGCTGATGTCACCAGGGAGGCGCTGATGTCACGAGGGGAGGTGCTGATGTCACGAGGGGAGGTGCTGATGTCACAAGGGGAGGTGCTGATGTCACGAGGGGAGGTGCTGATGTCACAACGGGAGGTGCTGATGTCACGAGGGAGTTGATGATGTCATGAGGGGAGGTGCTGATGTCACGAGGGGAGGTGCTGATGTCACGAGGGAGGTGCTGATGTCACGAGGGAGGTGCTGATGTCACGAGGGAGGTGCTGATGTCACGAGGGGAGGTGCTGATGTCACGAGGGAGTTGCTGATGTCACAAAAGTGCAGATGCTGATGTCACCAGGGAGGCGCTCATGTCACGAGGGGAGGTGCTGATGTCACGAGGGAGGTGCTGATGTCACGAGGGAGGTGCTGATGTCACGAGGGGAGGTGCTGATGTCACAAAAGTGCAGATGCTGATGTCACGAGGGGAGGTGCTGATGTCACGAGGGAGGTGCTGATGTCACGAGGGGAGGTGCTGATGTCACGAGGGAGGCGCTGATGTCACGAGGGGAGGTGCTGATGTCACGAGGGGAGGTGCTGATGTCACGAGGGAGGTGCTGATGTCACGAGGGGAGGTGCTGATGTCGTGAGGGAGGCGCTGATGTCACGAGGGGAGGTGCTGATGTCGTGAGGGAGGCGCTGATGTCACGAGGGGAGGTGCTGATGTCACGAGGGGAGGTGCTGATGTCACGAGGGAGGCGCTGATGTCACGAGGGGAGGTGCTGATGTCACGAGGGGAGGTGCTGATGTCATGAGGGGAGGTGCTGATGTCACGAGGGGAGGTGCTGATGTCATGAGGGGATGTGCTGATGTCACGAGGGGAGGTGCTGATGTCACAACGGGAGGTGCTGATGTCACAACGGGAGGTGCTGATGTCACGAGGGAGTTGCTGATGTCACAAAAGTGCAGATGCTGATGTCACCAGGGAGGCGCTGATGTCACGAGGGGAGGTGCTGATGTCACGAGGGGAGGTGCTGATGTCACAAGGGGAGGTGCTGATGTCACGAGGGGAGGTGCTGATGTCACAACGGGAGGTGCTGAAGTCACGAGGGAGTTGATGATGTCATGAGGGGAGGTGCTGATGTCACGAGGGGAGGTGCTGATGTCACGAGGGAGGTGCTGATGTCACGAGGGAGGTGCTGATGTCACGAGGGAGGTGCTGATGTCACGAGGGGAGGTGCTGATGTCACAAAAGTGCAGATGCTGATGTCACCAGGGAGGCGCTCATGTCACGAGGGGAGGTGCTGATGTCACGAGGGAGGTGCTGATGTCACGAGGGAGGTGCTGATGTCACGAGGGAGGTGCTGATGTCACGAGGGGAGGTGCTGATGTCACAAAAGTGCAGATGCTGATGTCACGAGGGGAGGTGCTGATGTCACGAGGGAGGTGCTGATGTCACGAGGGGAGGTGCTGATGTCACGAGGGAGGCGCTGATGTCACGAGGGGAGGTGCTGATGTCACGAGGGGAGGTGCTGATGTCACGAGGGAGGTGCTGATGTCACGAGGGGAGGTGCTGATGTCGTGAGGGAGGCGCTGATGTCACGAGGGGAGGTGCTGATGTCGTGAGGGAGGCGCTGATGTCACGAGGGGAGGTGCTGATGTCCCGAGGGGAGGTGCTGATGTCACGAGGGAGGTGCTGATGTCACGAGGGGAGGTGCTGATGTCACGAGGGGAGGTGCTGATGTCACGAGGGGAGGTGCTGATGTCACGAGGGGAGGTGCTGATGTCACGAGGGGAGGTGCTGATGTCACGAGGGAGGCGCTGATGTCACGAGGAGAGATGCTGATGTCGTGAGGGAGGTGCTGATGCCAGCACTGAGTGAACGGCCTCATGGGAGAGAGACGCATACAGCCAATCAGATGTCTGTGATCTCTTTATCTCACTGTACTTCTGCACAACAGCAGGCATGTCAAATCTAATGCATTCATGCGCTGAACTGCACGAGGGCGGGAAAATAATGAGACGGGACGGATGGGCCGCTGGCGTCGTCGGCTGTCATGTGGGTCGTGATGAATGATTTCTGCTGGTGGCTCATGAAGGTCCAGTAATATCTAAAGGGGGAAACGTGAGGGTCCAGGCATCCGTTCAGCTCTTCTGTGAGGTTCCTCTGTGGCCTTATATCCCTTCAATCTGGACTGAAGAAAGACTCTGCCGTCAGTTTTATTCCACCAGACCTGACAATGGAAAATAACATTTGTCATAATTGATGGTATCCACAAATAATTCAAATAATTCCACGTGTTTGTGATGTTTTACACAAGGTTTGTCAAAAAGAAGTGTGCACAGAGGAATGATAAATGTGTGAATTTCTATAGAAATATCTCCTCTGGTATTTCATTGTTTATACGTGTTTTGTAACCGTGTCTGTATCTTCGTATCCTACTGTAGTCATTGTAATTGAGGGATGTAAATGTGTTACCATGGTGATTAAATACAAGCCGACACGCTGTAGAAACAGATGGTGTGTGTTAGTGGAAGTGTTAAAGCTTCAGAAAAGCATATTGGACCTTCATGAAGCAGAGTGTTTTCTATCTCAGCTTCTCAATATTTCTGTCGTGAACACTTTTAAACAATAAACATATAAAGACGCTTGTGACAGACAAGTGTTCATCTGTGTTTTGTGTTTCTTGTCTCAGTGAATCACTTCTGCTGGATTCATGTGTGTGTCTTTAGTCGGACAGGATAATATTTCATATTAGAGTTTAATTGGACTACACTTTTGTTATGTAGTCTTGCATAATTTAGTACAACAAGGAATTCTTGATACTCTCTTATTTCCCCTTGTTTTTGTCCTCTGCATTATGTTTTATTCTAAATCGCATGCTTTTCATGCACGAGCGGCTCAGGTCTCATAAAATATAAATAATCTCATAAAATATCCTTTTCAATTTTATAAGAACACTCGTTCACATTGTTCAGCGTTGTTATATACTGTATATAAATTATCAAACACATTTACATTTTACATTTATTCATTTGACACACACTTTTATCAAAAGCCACTTGAGGAAAACAACAAGCGATATACACAAGAAGTAC
>NC_079545.1:585000-600000 GCF_015846415.1 Triplophysa dalaica
AGAGAGAGAGAGAGAGAGAGAGAGAGTGTGAGAGAGAGAGAGAGAGAGAGAGAGAGTGTGAGAGAGAGAGAGACAGAGAGACATAGAGAGAGAGAGAGAGACAGAGAGACATAGAGAGAGAGAGAGAGACAGAGAGACATAGAGAGAGAGAGAGAGAGAGACAGAGAGACATAGAGAGAGAGAGAGAGAGATTGTTATTGTGTGCATCACGCCGCCTCGAGCAACGCCCGGGAAGTGAAACGATTATCATCTGACCATACTTAGTTTCCATTACGCTTAATAGAACTTCATCTATAGTCAATCTGCTTTAAATGAGTTTGCAGATTGATTTTATTTCTTTCTGTTTCGTTAGTCTCTTAAAAACATAAAGGTGCCGGGAAGAAGAAGGAAGGATCCTCAAAGGACCTTTCAGTGGAATGTTCTGTAAAGAAACTTTTTCTGTGCCATGAAGAGCTGGTCCATAGAAGAGAGAGATGCTGAAGTGTACAGCTTGTACATGTCATTCTCAGTCTACTTATTACTCATTTTCTTCACAAAATGACGTTCAGTTTTATGTGGCAGTTCTTCTGAGGTGCCTAAAGGAAAAAAACATTTTCACTACAAACATCAGGATCTGAGTGCATAAGACAAAGCAACTGTATAAAGAGAACGTCTTCTTCTTTCTGTAGCTAGTATGTCATTATTTAGCTTCTGTCATACAGGGGTTGTTATTTTGTGACACTATAGAAGATGAAAAGTAAATGAGTATTTAAAGACAAATATAAACAGAGGCACTGAAGAGAATTATTATAATCTCTGACATCTCTTTTACTGTAACACGTGTCGTGACTGATATGAGGCGCTCAAACTCACTGTTACTTGAATAATAAACTCACATTATTTACTTTAGACCGATGGTCCCGCCTCTCCTAAATTCTGATTGGTCATGAATGTGTACATGGACGAATGAATGTGGCAGTTAATGTGTGTTTGGTTTTTAAGAGAACTGTGTGTGTGTGTGCATGCATGTGTTTTAGTGTGCCTGTGTTTGTGTGTTTACCTGGTAAACACTACGGTACGGGGACAAAATGTGCCCACAAAGATGGCAATATCCAAAATCCTTGTCCTGGTGGGAACATGTTTTGGTCCCCATGAGGAAATAAACTTATAAATCATACAGAATGAACTTTTGTGAAAATCTAAAAGAGCAGAAAGTGTTGTGTGATTGTGAGGTTTACTGGTAGAGAATATGATATACAGTTTGTACAGTATAAAAACTGTTGTGTCTGGAATGTCCCCATAAAACATATGTGTGTGTGTTTCTGAGTGAGTGTGTACGTGTGTGTGGATGTTAGTGCCTGTGTGTGTGTGTGTGTGCGTGCTTGTGTGTGTGTTAAGGAGTTCATGATCCATATTAACCTGTAATGGTCTGAACCCATAGAGACGCTCCACAGGATCTTATGTAACATTCACAGGAATCAATTACAGCCTCAGCAGAAGGGCCGGTGGGCCGGGGGGCCGCTGATGGTGGGGTCTGTGGTGAGTAATGAGAGCGAGCTGTGCACCTGGCCCCAGTTCTAGAGATATCTCTCCTGTGAGACGCTGCTGCTCCACCGCAGAACTCTCGTCTGTCTCTCTGCATTCACTGTGGAATCACATCAGATGAGTTCTTATCTGACATTACTCTAAACTCTCTTCTGTTAAAGATGACAATATAGTGTTTGTCCTTCACACACACACACACACACACATCTTTCATGTGTGCATTTGCAAACTGTACCAAACAGCAATAAGAGTTCTCTGGAAAATAGAAATGTTCTGTCATCACACAATATGTGTCGTGAGAAAACAGAACAGAATAAGAAACAACATTGTTTTCTTGATGCAGAACAGTAAAGTACGGTATTCAAAAGTTTACTTGACCGAAATGTTGGTCATGATCTTAACAATCTTGTGATCTGAACGTACTTTGTTAACAAAAATATTATCGTGACAACATGTAATCATTTCTTTCGTGACAACCTAAACAAACGTTACCGGGGTCAGGCGCATGCTCGTCCTATGAAACTTTCTATAATTTCATCAGTTTTATTTGATAGTTGTGTTCATTTCTATTATTTTCAAATGTGGAAATAAATAAAGAATGAAACTTTGAGATGATCCTCAATGGAGTGCTTGAATACAAAAAAGGAACATCTCATTCTGCTGTAATTACAGCTCAATATAAAAAACATCAGTGAAACGACTCTCCTGAAAGAGAACGAGATAATGTGTGTGATTTCTGCGATTTCACCAAACCTCTTCACATGCCAAAGACTCTCATTATGACCAATATCTTCTCTCAAAGATAGGACCGTACACACATGAAATTAAAGCCTGCGTGTCATAATTACAAAGACATGAACACCCAAAAGCATTCAAATCACAGCAATTACAGGATGGAGAGACTCCCATACGTGAATGAATAAATGCATTCTTACAGATCTGATATCCTAAAACGTTCAAATTCACTTTATAAGTGCAGAACAGAGAACTTCATATGCCACTGAATATCACATCTGATGTGAGTTTGAGGGGATCTGTGGGAGAAACACAACTACACCTGTTCATCTGACTGAATGAAACCTTTTTGATTTCAAGACAGTATTCACAATTTCTAGACTAGACTAATCTACACGTAAAACATTTTGAGTTAAACTTAACTTTAATCCAAATTAAAACACTTCGATTTTTGAGATTCAAAACGAGCTAGAAGAGACTGGCATCAGGACAGAAACACCTAAGCATTTTTCTCTTGTTTTTTATTACAAATATTTGAAACTTCTTAAAGATATTTATTCTTGTTTTACACATGAAAATATAAGAAATAGGTTCGTTTATGTTTAAAAGAAAATTTTAAATGAAATCCACAGTAAGTTACTGTAAAACTACAGCAAGTTTCACAGTGTAGAAAAGAGGAAATATATTGTGTTTAAAGAAAAGACACGTCAGTAGTTGTTGGTCTTATTTTAAAGCTTGATTTGATTTGTTTTAATTCATTTCAGTAAATCATCTTGAAGAACGCCTCTTGAAAGTTTCTTGAGTTTAAAGACTGTGTTGATAGATTCTGATAGAGTCTTAATTTTGTAAGCATCAGAAATTCTCAATGACTGATGTCCTGTACGGTCACGTGTTACTTTTATTGACATTTAAAACACTGGTGTGTGTGTGTGTGTGTGTGTGTGTGTGAATCAAAGTTTGTGTCTAAATGAAGAGGCACGTGAAGGACATGAATATGATAATGTCCTCTTTGTGCCGTTACTAAGCAACATGATGATGTCCAAACTGTTTTATGTTCCTCTTTCAATGAGCTCATGACAGGTAATGAAAGAACACCTGACGAGAGCACGTCTCTCTACACAATACCAGTACACAAACATGTGCTGTGGGTCTTCAGATGATCTGATGATGTTCTCTTTCTTATGACGTGTGTGTTTACAGTGCTGCTAAAATACACATACAGAATCATCACCTGTTCAGTTTACATGACATAAACACTTCATGAGCTTACAGATACTTTCATCTGAAACAGTAAAGTGATCGCTCTTAGTGAGGAGAAGAGCGATACAAAATGAAAAAAGTTGTAAAAAATGAAAAGTTTCAAAATATTTTGCATGTGTAATAATTACAATATTCTCATTTTATAAAGAGTTAGGAGCAATAGTCGTACTGTAACACAATTACACACAGATTCTAGCCCCAAATACCAGTTCACACACAAACTCTCATTCATACTGTGTGTGTGTGTGTGTAGTTTTAATGACGGCTGAACGCCCGCCAGGCAAGAGCCAATTAAAATTCTCCAGCCGGGTTGAGTCACACGCGGCCAGAGGAGACGTTACACCACATTACAGTGAAGAATAAATGATTGTGTGAGCATGAATATTCTGCAAATCATCTCACAAACTTTTCTTCAATCTACAGTAACGTGGAATAAACCGAGAAAAACGTGTGTTTCAGTTAAACATTAGATTTTCTTCAAGAAATAAATGAATTACAGAGATGAGAGGAGTCCAGACCTGCTCTCGAGTTTCTGAATGAACTGTTACGTATACTCTGGTATAAAAGGCAGTCTCTAAATCTGAATCTCTGTTGACTTAATATTTTCTTGTTAAAGATAACCAACATTTTCTGGCACATTAACAGAAATATCTAAAAACTTTGAATAAAAAAATAAAACTGTAATATAAAAATCATTTAAATTGGACGAAACTTTATTACGTACATCACTTTTTATGTTAATCAACAGATTTTTTTCAGTGTATAAAAATAGCACGATGAGCGTCAGATGATGTTGAGAGTCTAACTCTTAAGATTCAATGTAAATTCATCACTTGGTTCTGCATATACATGTTTATGTGCTGTGGCATGTAAAAAAATATCTCTTCAAATCTGTCACAGATGATATTGTAGATATAAATAACGTTAAATTATTTAATCTAACGAAACTAACAAGATTCCAACACAAGACCAACAAATACATCATCACAACAAACACTCGCTCACACATCACGTATGATGGATTACAACTTCAGTCACTCTTGATGATTCAGATATTTCTGCACAAAATGGACCTTATAAATAGTGTAGAACGCTTTATAATGTATTAATTTATGGATTGGTTGTGTATTTGTCAATGTTCTATACATATAAGTGTCAAAAAAGCAATGTCCAGCACACATATAAACGCTGCTGATGTGAGATGAGAGGTTCTAGTTGAACTCAGTTCAGACAGAAATCAATGTAGAACCGCCGCTCTGGAGAAAATGTAATATGCGGCAGCGCGCGGCACTAAATAAACTTTCTCGTGTATCTTTCAAGTCACATCTCGAGAAAAATTTGAAGAAAATCAGGTCTTGGAGGAGAGCAGCGGCTCGGCCTATCGCTTTGCTTTATTGTGTCCATGGAAGAGAATTTAAAAACACGGTCACATCTCTCCACTCGCCTCCATAAACTTCTCTCAAATAATTGAATCCATGACAACGCTGACCTTTTGTGTTCCATTTATTTTAGATTTCACTTCGAAATTGGACCTTCATTTCTTGAGAGCGCTCAGACTGAACTTTGGGTTGTAAACATCTTCAACAATACTTTATATCCGCCTCACTTTTCCCTCGGCCGGATCGAAAACTTCAAGTTTCATTAAAAACTGCTCGGAATGGAACGTCACAATATATAAATTAGTATTATTATTAAAGCATCTGTAGAGGGATTTTACATCGGCTTGAAAGCTTTAGAGGGTTTAACATTCTCACGCCGGTGAGTTAATGATGACGGAAACAGTGACTGAATGATTTCACACGTCAGACAGATGCCATTTTGACATAATCATTTTTACATTTATATCTTTGACACATTCATCTCTCATGAGAAGGATTTTCCTGTCATCTCAACAGAATGGAGACATTCAGAGGTGAACTCAGAGTCGACCGGTGCCATTTTTACACCCCTGAGGCCTTTTGACAAGGACCTTTTTGGAATTTAAATTCATATTTTGAGGATTTGATGGGTGTTTAGGTGTCAGGAATGTCCGACCCATATCAATAGTTCTTAAAATCGATTATAGGAAATTCACAAGAATGTTCGTGAGAACTTTTCTTTAAATGGTCTCAAATATTTTCTTAAGACTATAATATTATAACACTGGCTTGCTCATGAGGTAACTATAGATGTTTATCTAATAACGTTATGTGTTTAACAATAGCACGTTGCATTCTTAAATAGTATATATATATTATGTATGTATATATATTAATTAGATATTATTTATTAGAATTATTAATTAGATATTATTAATTAGAATTATTAATTAGATATTATTAATTAGAATTATAAATTAGATATTATTTATTAGAATTATTAATTAGATATTATTTATTAGAATTATAAATTAGATATTATTTATTAGAATTATTAATTAGAATTATTAATTAGATATTATTTATTAGAATTATTAATTAGATATTATTTATTAGAATTATTAATTAGAATTATTAATTAGATATTATTTATTAGAATTATTAATTAGATATTATTTATTAGAATTATTAATTAGATATTATTTATTAGAATGATCTGCTTGTTCTATAAACACAATGCACTGTGCTGTGTTTTAACTTTTCTGTTTTTCCTGTTTGCCCCTGTAAATGTGCTTTGGAAAAATGCACATTGTGAAAAGCGCTATATAAATAAACTTGGAATGAATTGTATATATATATATATATATATACATATTCGCATCAAACGTCATTTATTAATATGTTAGCAAGCGTTATAAAATAAACTTATAATAATACTTTTTGTGTTTTGCTACAGCATAAATCTTGTGACCCTCTCCATTTAGAGTCACTTTGTCCCCAGAATAATGTAAAAAGCACTCCGTGTTTAATAATGAAAGCTAAAGTGATGGATCTAGACCTTATCATTATTATATCAAAATAAATATTCCTTAATGGCAAGTAAACATCAAATGATTATTCTGGCTCAAAATAATACACGTCAAATGTGAAACAACCAATTAAATGTATAATCTTACCTTTTGAGATTTAAAACAACTGTGATGCTGTCGTCCTTTTAAAATGACATTTACCACCATTCATTTTTCGAGAATTTGTTTCTTTCATAAAAAATCCTAAAATCAATCTTGAGAACATTTCTAAGAACTGTGTCAAGTTTTTTTTTCGGGAATATGTAACATTCCCAATTTTTTGGTAAATTAGAATTTAAGAATGATTTGTGAATCTGGCCTCTTAAGAGCAGACTGAGATGCACACTGTTGCCTGGCAACAGCAAACAATTCACAGTTAGGATTATAAACTGCTACATTTGGTGAAACAATTGGCAGTGTGTTACAATGATTTTATCACCTCATTAAATCCTGATAACACACTGCATGTTGAGGAACATTAAAACATTGGGTCACACACTTCAGTATGGGGGCAATTCTCACTATTAACAAATCATTAACGATGACTTTTTCCCCAATGAACTCTTAATTTGTGTGTCATTAACAGTTAGTGAGGTAGTTGTTAGGTTTAGGTATTAGGTAGGATCAGGGATGTAGAATATGGTCATGCATGTGCTTTATAACTACTCATAAACAGCCAATATGGCAATAACCAGCATGATAATAACAGCTAGTTAATAGTGAGAATTGCTCTCTATACTGAAGTGTTACCAAATATCACTACAACTTTACCATAAGGTCTCAATTGTTACCAGTACAGATACAATTGTTCATGTTACTTTATGTTTAAACTTACGTAACAAGATCCACTTCATGGTATCAAGTAGTTTAACATCTGTAGGACCTCCGTTTTTTCCAATAAAAAACCGCAAATGAAGTTCGTTTTAGAAGCTTCATGACTCCTCCATATTAATATAATGCGACGAGGATATTTTTTGTGCGCAAACAAACAAAACTAATGACTATGTTAAAAAGATCCTGATTTGAGGGTTAGTGTCCAGCACGCGTTCCCGTCACACGTGAGCGGAGCGGCTTTTTAATCCAAATTAAAATCCAAATTCCGCTTCGATACCGCTCACACCACAAGTCCATGACATGCACAAATCATCCCAGATTTTGCGGTTGTGTTTGTCTGAAATAAATATATGTTCTATTTTGTCTGATGTCGCTGTGAGTTATTTTAAGGATATTGGCAGCGTTGCGATCGCGTCGTCGCGGGTTAACAGATTAGAGCAGCTACACTGGAGCGGTGTCTAGACTATGTGCGTATCTCTAGCGGAGAGACACCTGTGGGACGCTTTTGAAATGTGCCGCGGCGCGTCAGGTGTAAACACAGGTATAGACTAGAATGACCGCGCTGTGTAAATGAGGGGTAAGGCTTCGGTTGAAAACGGCATGCAGATGGATTTTAAATTTGAGCGTGCGGTCATTAGCCTCCTCGTTAGAGCGCCCGACTCCCGTGCAGAACCGATCCGGTTCGAAGCCCGCTGGAGCAGGTGTGGTTCGTTCCGTCTCACGTGGAGTGATTTCACCGGAGGGGGATGAAACTGTGGATGAGTGGAGCGGTCTGGCGCAACGTTGAGCGGTGGAGGCGGACAAGCACGTGAGCACAGCTCCGTTCAAATGCTCTGCACCGGATGCTGATGCTCTGTCATGTGACTCGTGTGTTTGCTTGCGCTGCATTTTGTGGAGGAGTCCGGAAGATTCCCAAAGTCATACATATTGAAATACTTGAGGGGGAGTTCCCCTTTAATATTTTAGTACATGCTGAAATGAAGAAAAACTAAGATGAATAAATGCTGCAGAACGGTTGTTTATGTTAATGTTTACTTATTTACAAAGTACATACATTTAGTAACTCAAAAATTTCTTCTGACTTACTTCATGGACATTTTTAAACATAACATTGCGGCAACAATCTGTTCCTTACATTTACACAACTGAGCCTATACTAAGGACAAACATTTTTAAAATTTATTCTAGCTATTGTATATAGGCCTCCAGGGCACCACACAGATTTTATTAAAGATTTTGGTGGGTTCTTATCAGAACTAGTACTGGCGCAGATAGAGTCCTTGTCATCGGTTACTTTAATATCCATGTAGACAATGATACAGATGCCTTGGGAATGGCTTTCAAAGACACTCTTAACTCCATGGGCGTTAGTCAACATGTGTCAGGACCCACTCACCTTCGTAATCATACTTTAGATTTAATACTTTCTTATGGTATAAATGTGGACGATGTTAAAATCGTTCAGCAGAGTGAAGATATTTCGGATCATTATCTGATATTATGTTTGCTTCAATGGCCTACGGCTGCAAATCAAACTCCTTGTTACAAATATGGTAGAACAATTACTTCAACTACCAAAGATGCGTTTCTCGATAATCTGCCTGAATTGTCTAAAATATCTAGCATGAGTAATAACGTTGACGATTTTGACACTACTATTGAAAATTTTAACTCTACTTTCTCGGAAATATTAGACACAGTTGCTCCTCTGCGTTTAAAGAAAATTAAAAATAGCAGCCCAACACCGTGGTATAATGAACACACTCAGACTCTAAAAAAAGCATCCCGTAAAATGGAGCGCAACTTTAAGAAAACGAATTTAGAGGTATTTCGTATAGCATGGAAGGATAGTACTCAAAATTACAGGAATGCCATAAAAACGTCTAGATCCGCCTACTTTTCAACACTAATAGAGGAAAACCATCACAACCCTAGGTTCTTATTTAACACCGTGGCTAAATTAACAAAAATTAAGTTGTCATCGACGTCAGATTCTGATTATCAGCATAACAGTGATGAATTTATGAACTACTTCACGAGTAAAATCCAAGATATAAGAGAAAAAATTATAACAATGCAACCTGTAGTGAAATCCGCTGAACAAACTAACTACATTACCCCTAAGGAGAAATTGCAATTATTTTCTACAGTAGATCACGATGAACTGTCTAAAATCATTAGATCATCTAAATCAACAACATGCATGCTAGACCCTATACCTACAAAACTACTGAAAGAAATGCTCCCAGAAATTATAGATCCTCTTCTTAGTATTATTAACTCATCTCTGACATTAGGACATGTGCCTAAAGCATTTAAGGTGGCTGTTATAAGGCCTCTTTTAAAAAAAAAAAAACTCGACCCTAAAGAACTAGGGAATTACAGGCCTATATCGAATTTACCTTTTATATCTAAAGTTCTGGAAAAAGTAGTTTCAACTCAATTATGCTCCTTCCTCCAAAGGAATGACATTAATGATGAATTCCAGTCTGGATTTCGAGCATGTCACAGTACAGAGACTGCATTGATCAGGGTTACAAATGATCTGCTTTTAGCGTCTGACCGTGGCTGTATTTCGTTATTGGTGCTGCTAGACCTCAGTGCTGCATTTGACACCATTGACCACAGCATACTTCTACATAGACTCGAAAATTACGTTGGCATTAACGGAATAGCATTGAAATGGTTTAAGTCTTATTTATCCGACCGTTTTCAATTTGTAGCAATAAACAATGAGGTGTCCCGCAAATCACAAGTCCAGTACGGTGTACCACAGGGCTCAGTCTTGGGACCCCTGCTCTTCGCATTATACATGCTACCTCTAGGAGATATAATAAAGCGACACGGAATTAGCTTTCACTGTTATGCTGATGATACTCAACTTTATATTTCCTCGATGCCTCATGAAACCCAGCAGTTTCATCGAATAAAGGATTGCATAGTTGACTTAAAAATGTGGATGAGTAACAATTTCTTACTACTAAACTCGGACAAAACAGAAGTGTTACTTACTGGACCGAAAACTGCTATGCGTAACAACCAAGAATACTGCTTAATGATTGACGGATGCTCCATAAAATCCTCGTCATCAGCTAAGAATCTTGCCGTTGTATTCGACAGTACTCTGTCATTTGAAAGCCATGTCGCCAACACCTGTAAAATTGCATTTTTCCATTTTAATAATATATCTAAATTACGTCATATGCTGTCACTGTCAGATGCAGAGAAATTAATTCATGCATTCATGAAATCAAGACTAGATTACTGTAATGCACTTCTAGGTGGTTGCCCTGCGGGCCTATTACAAAAACTGCAACTGGTTCAAAACGCGGCAGCTCGAGTTCTTACACGTACAAAAAAGTATGAGCATATAACCCCGGTTCTGTCAACCTTGCACTGGTTACCTATAAAGCATCGCATTAACTTTAAAATCCTGCTTATTACCTATAAAGCCCTACATGTTCTAGCGCCGCAGTATTTGAATGAACTTCTATTGTATTACAGACCTCCACGTACATTACGCTCTAAGGGGTCCTGTCAGTTGGTAATACCTAGAATTTCAAAATCAAGTGCAGGTGGTAGATCCTTTTCTTATCTAGCGCCTAAACTTTGGAATATTCTTCCCTGCACGGTCCGGGAGGCAGACACACTCTGTCAGTTTAAATCTAGACTAAAGACTCATCTTTTTAATCTTGCATACACTACACCTCCATAATATTAGTCCTCAAAGGATTTAGGCTGCATTATTTAGATCAACCGGTACCAGGAACACATCCAACAACAAATGATGTACTTGTTGCATCAAAGAGTGCAGAACAGTACTCTACTCACAGCCAGTCTTGTCTCTTTGTTCCAAGGTTACCGCAGGATGCAGTTCATGCCCAGACCTGATGGCAGAGCTGAGAATGGGAAGCGGTGACCTGACCAGAGCTAAGAGGATAGAGCTGGATAAAGGACGCGACAACTTTGTTTTTCCTACAACATTTCAAATGCTATTAGATTGTTAATGATAATCTTAAATCCTTAATTTTTATATTATTATTAAGCCTTGTTGTGCAAGCACTGTTGAGCTTGTGCAGAGGCAGCAGCTTTTGCCAGAGGGGAACTGGAATCCCCTGGTTGGGCCTGGGTTCCCCTGAGGTTTTTTTTCTCGATGGGAGTTTTGGGTTCCTCACCACCGTTTGCATATTGTTTTGCACTATCTGCCTGGCCGGGGGGGCTGCTTTAGAATTCATACTTGTATTAAATGTGTCTCATGTACAGCTGCTTTGTAACAATGAAAATTGTAAAAGCTAAAAGTTGAGTTGAGTTGAGAGAGATGTGATTTATCTCCCTGTATGATAACGATATTGATCTCTTAATCTCTCTGAATGCTTCATTGGATTTCTCTTGAAAAGATGGCCAAGGTCAGCGGAATTTAAGATCAAAATTAGAAAAAGCATCAGCACAGATCCACTCTGATAAGATAATATTGACTATTGATCGCTCAGAAAGTCTTGCTCTCTTGAGCCAAATATTGAAAACGTGCAATCAGACATCGACATGAAAGAGCTGATGTGAGACATATTTCACCTTTATCACCTGTGACCAGAGAAACACAAACAACAACCTAAACGTACAAACAAAACTGTACACGAGTTACAGCGCAAATCACAAATACACATCAACTATGGAAAGAATGAATGACAGAATGATTAAGAAATATCTGTAGAAAAGTGAATTCTGTCAAAATGCAATTACTGTTTATGTCCTGCTGCCTCCTCCAAATCATTTCAACACTGTAAAACTAAAAAGTTGGTTCAACTAAAAAAAATAAGTAAAAGAATAACCTGGTTGCATTAAAAATATTAAACATATAATATTATATATATAATATATATATATATAATTTTAAAAATATTAGTTTAGAGTTAACTATTAGTTTTAAGTTGAATTGACTCAAAAATGTACAGAACCTGGTAATTTTTTTATCTTATTTTATAAGTTGAACCAACAAAAAACATAAAAAAATGAAATGAAGTCAAAATTACACAAATTTTAACTTAGATTTTGGACTTCATTCTCAAAATATTATGACTTTATTCTCACACTTTTATTTTACTCTCTGACGGTATTATCATAATCAAATTCCACTTATAATGTTAAAGCATCTACAGCACAAGGTGATGTGGAAAATAAATACTGTGATGTTCTGTGATTGGCTGAAAGAGGCGGATATCTTAAGCACATGACAAATGTTCATCTAGCACCTTTTGTCCAGTTGACGTGTTCACTGGAGCCTGAAATGGACCCAGAACAAAAGCTTGAAATAAACGTATTTAAACACAAGTATGTAGATCTGCTTTGCTTCGATAATCTCATATAGATCTCACAACACACAAGTACATTTCATCCAGTCAGAGGTGAGCCTGGAAACACATGACCACAGGTGCTCTTTGATGGAGCTTCTGGGCCTCAATGCTAAAGAGAAAAACAAACATCTTCTTGACCCAGAGATGCTGCCTGCGGCTTTATCTTCAACTCAAAACCTGAATGAATGAAGCTCAAAGATACTCTCAGAGGTTTTTTGTGTCATGGCCACGGCTCACAGGATTCTCATGCATATCATGTTTGGTAATGTTGTTTGGTTTGAGGGCCCCTGAAAAGAAATTTTGCTTCATTTCAATGTGATTTCTTTGACTTTATCATTGAACACTTAATAATGATGAAAGTCCACCGAGCCGGTGTTTCATTAAAAAGGGCAAACAGCAGTCAAACGAACATGTGCATAAATTCAAGAGCGTATCATGTCGTTCTGCCGACATGAGAAACAAAATAACAAGAGCTGGTTATTGTGTCAACTTTAACATCATCAAAACCCCCACGTCTCAATAATGAGAAACTTCAGAGAGAGACGCGTGCACAGAATTACAACCTGTGCCAGAAAACAATGTGCACCAAAATTACAACCTGTATTTATCCTTCTGGATATAAAGGTTATAATAGACATGTAAAAGGTAAACATATTGTTTTGTATGTTGATATGTGACCACACAAAGACTGTTTTAAAGGGTCCACACTGAATTCTGTCATAACAAACGCATATTTCTAGTTCATAGTGTGTAAATTATGAGATTATGTCTTCATGTGCTTATCCAGATAGCTGTAACCATTCCAAACCAAAATAATAAATAAAAACAAATCAATTCAATTTAAATGACTCAGTGTTGCTTCATACAGTACAACATGTAATGTGTCTCAGATACACATGTTGGGCCTCATTCATGAAACATGAGCAGAAAGCTTATTTTTGTAAATTATTTTGTAAAGTGGTTTTGACGTTAATTTTCGAATTCATGAAAATGTTCGTATTTTCATAATGTTAGTTGTTACCAAAGAAATGTACACCTGCTCTATACCATGAGTAAATCCCTAAAACCGCACGTAACGTTGTATTCTTTTAGACAAACTGATAACACTGCGTTTGTATGCACTATGTATCACAATGATATTTCACTAGTTCTGTTACCCTGTCTTTGATCATTTTTTACTTTTACACTTTGGTTAAAACGTAGAGCTTGTCACTGTCCTGTTTTACACAGCCCTCCAATCATAGTGGAGAAGAGGCGGGACTAACATTTACCATCAATCACGCACAACAATAGACAAGTTAATATTAATGGTATTTAAATTTTCATAACAAGTAATATTCTTCGAAATAAGATATTAGTAACAAGTAGGCTAACTGTTGCGGATATTCTTAATAACAGTAACCAACAAATCTCCGGAATAACGCGCAGTGCCTCCAAAACGTTCTCAAGCGCCAGCAGCTGTTCGTTTTCAGAAGAGCACCAGGTGTTATTATTTCAGCTGGCTTAAAACGCTTTGGTGGACACAGTTTAATATATTCATTTATTGGTAAGCATATAGCCTATTAGACTCATTTATGAAATTTAACGTGCCAAACCAGAGAATGAAGTCCGGGGGATTCCAGCACTAGATATGTAATTTGCGTATCTGCAATTCAAAGGCGGGCTTATGCTAATTGTAAATGAGCGTGTCCTGTTATGAATGGAATTCATAAATCTTTTGTTTATGAAGTATTTTTGAATCCGGATGAAAGTTTTCGGTAAAGTCTGTTTTACACGCCAATTACTCTGAATTTACTAATATGTTTACGAGTGTTTCATGAAAGAGGCCTGTTACGTGTGTTAAAGTGAAATATGTGTTCATTTACGTCGCCAGCAGGTGTTCTGGACATTTATTGTAACAAATGTGGTGTTTCAGCTCAAAGGACGTGAGGACCGAAGTCTCTCTGCTTCAGTCATATTTTCCTTTTAAAGATTTCCTCAAAGGCACGTCAGGCGTTATTTCATATTACCGCTCGGACAGTTACGACGGAAACATCTCCAGGCTAGAGCTGCATGAATATCTGAGCATCAATTTCACTTGAAAAATGAGCAGGAAAAGCTTCTTTGCCCGAGCGTAAACAGAGCACGCTTCACGCCGCAGAGCAATTCTTCATTCTGTGAATCATGAAACATGGTCAATACTCATAAAATTATTAACGTGACCGTGAGGCAGGTGAAACACAAGACTCCTACCTTGAAGGTAATGCAAAATTACAAAAAAAACACATGTTTGAGCTCAAAGGCCGACAGGACGAGTCTCTCTTTGATCTTCTGTTGATAATTCTACACATGCGGTAATAAATGAAGGACGATGAGATGACGGAGCAGACC
>NC_079545.1:605000-627500 GCF_015846415.1 Triplophysa dalaica
ACACAAACATTTTAGAAAGATCTCATGACAATGATCTTAACCGTAAAGATATCTGCTGACTGTTTATGAGACGTGCTTACAGTTATCTGAACATATACTTTATATGAACATATCGTTTATTTGCAAAAGAGAACTCCTTTTATACAATAATTCAAAAATCCCCTTGTTTATTTTGGTATCATGTGTTTAAAAAACAAACGTAAAAAATTGCCTTTGTAATTAAAACTCTTAGCTTTATAATTTATATAATTTATCTTCTTAATTTGAATATGAATTAAATTTGGTACATTTTTATTTTAAGATCTTAATTTAAATTTGTCAGCATGAGATCTCCATTCCATTCCATTTTCTACCGCTTTTATCCGAACTACCTCGGGTCACGGGGAGCCTGTGCCTATCTCAGGAGTCATCGGGCATCAAGGCAGGATACACCCTGGATGGAGTGCCAACCCATCGCAGGGCAAGCATGAGATCTCATTCTATAATATTTCTCTGATTAAATGACTGACAGAGACTCGTCCTCTATCAGCCAATCACTGTGGTCAAAGTCAGTAAGTTTGCTGACATCACTCATAGCAACGAGGTCAACCCCGCCCTTTCTGTCAACTTAACATTTAGTTCTGTTTCTTAAAGTTGCTCTCAGCAGTGTTGTGAAGAGGTTTGAAGTGGAAACTCTTAAATAAAAAACTTTGACTGTTGTTTAGCAGAGCTCTTAGTGCTGAGATCAAATGTCTTAGTGCAAAGAGTTGCTCCTTGTGACAAAATTCTATGAGATTCGTGTAAGTGTGGGCGTTTCCCCTTAAATTTACAGAAAAGATCTTAGTATAGAAAAAAGTAATTCATAAAGCACCTGAACCCTTAAAATCGCTCTTTTTTCCACTTTTTGGCAAACCAACCAATCACAGTCTGTGTGTCATACATAGCAATGGTTTAGCCCCGCCTCCTCACTAAGATACAAGTTTTTGTCTTTACCGTGCTCAAAGTTGGGGCTGCGTCCAAATAGCCCCACTTGGGGTCTTTACACTTGACCACTTGACTACTTTCATGACGTATTTTCTGTTTTTGGCCCAAGTGTTCTAGTGCGCGTGAAGATCCCAAGAGAGCATGTAGTGTTTCTAACCTGTTGGGACGCACTTAGCATATTCAAACATGTTTGAAGCAGTTTTACAAAATACAGAACTCTGGAGTTTTCACCAATAAAACACGTAACCTACGTTTTACTAAGATATGTGATATTAAATTGATTATGTAGTCAAGTCAGATTTATTTGTACAGTGCTTTATTTGAATTATATCAAAGCAGCGGTACCCCACATTTTTTAAAAAATAAAACTCATGTTAGCCAAACAATGAATAGATAAAGATATAACCTTAAAAAGTAGTTATACAACTTTTACACTGGAAAGCTTTCCGCAACAAAGCAATGGGTTTAGACTGCAAGTGAGGGTATTTGGATGCAGCCTATCTCTCAGATTGGTCATGAATCATTTTTAAACACAAGACTCCTACGTAGAAGTTTTTAAGCAAAATAAAATCTTTCTTAACGTTTTAAAAATACGAGCCATGATCTGGTCGAAGAGCATAACGGATGACAGCAGGACGGGTTTCATGACTCAACATTCAATGGTAAAGAACAGTCAAAGATACTGGGAAGCATGCTTCAATTCAAACAGGAAATGATGTCATGTAACAGGAAGGGATGCTAGAGTGACAGCTCCCTCTGCTGGAGGGATGAATGATCCATGCGGTGAGATGTTTTGGACTGTCCTCCACAGAAATCTCTTTCATGATGGAGTTTCTTCATGTGTTTGCGGTGGATTTACATACGTGTTGACACAGCACATACTTTCTTGTCGGTCTTTCTCAGCATGTGTCAAATGGTTGTATGGTATCACATCTCACATACACTTATTTTAGCTTCTCACGACGTGAGCGACTCATTTTGATGGCAGTCGTATAATCAGATGTGATCATCCCTATGTGCTTTGCTCACTATGAAGAGCACTTGATGAGGAACAGAGTTGTTGGGGTGTTTAAAACACTCTGTGAAGGGAGGAATGAAAAACAATGTCAATATCTGGATCTGAAGGGAGTAAACACGCTCGCCCACAACATCTTGGAGTTTATCTCAAAAGAGCCGCGTGCGCTCTGTTATAATCCATTCAGCCCTTTTTAATGTAGCTGAAGCTTCAAGCTTTAATTGCTCCGCTAGGAAAACGTCTTCTTGAAGTATCAGGCATAATTGAATGAGTTTTATTATATAATTAACTCAATCTGATAAATATTCACCGTGGGAACACCTGCAGTATGAGGTTGTACAGAAGTATGTGCTGTAAATGTTTTCAGTATCTCTTGTGTTTCTACCTATAGAGATCGAGTGATTCATGCAGAACTGAATCCTACAGCTGGAGATGTGCTTCACAAACAGACGCACCGCCGCTCCACACACACGCTGCATTATTTAAAGTAGCCCGCAAACAAAACCATCATGAATGTTTTCCTTCCAGCCTGCTGCACACAAACACACGACAAACGCCTTTAAAATCTGTGACAATACATTTACACACAGGCAGTTTCAATAGACTGAATTCACGGCGGCAGGTACTGACTGGACACTTTTTCCTCTCGGTCTGTGATAGTGGTGTTCAGGCTCTCGTATGGGTTTTTGATTTATTTCACGAGTCCTCATGGGCTGTGAAGCACTCAGACAAATCTAATGTCACGTAACAGTGCAGGAGCCATAAATCACAGGATGAGCTGAAGAGAAACGTCGGACGGTGAACCTTGAACCCCAAAACACCCCACAACATCTCCCCTGATGACATCAGTTCACACAAACGAACGCACGCACGCATGATCACACGCACACACAGACGCACACACACTGTTGTTCTGCAAGATAAGTGTGTATGTGAATATGTTGACAGAGACACAAATCACCTGTGTTTGTGTGTGTTAGAACACACAAAGAAATTAAATGATGTGTGATTTCACATTCTATCACAGTAAGATGACATCATTATTTCACAAGTTTCAAAAGTCATTTATTTCTTTTAAAAGACACAATAATTAATGCAAAACCACTTCTTGTTTATTAAAGTCAACTTTTATCTGTTGTTTTGATGAATATTTAAATAAATATTTCAATATCACAACTGCAGTGCATTCTAGGATTGTGTAGGACGGTACGAACGCCTTCACACTGATGGTGTCTGTCTAGTGTGCTCACTATAGGGTACAGTACTACAGTACTAGTCAGTGTGCTTCAGAAAGTTCATGGAAAAGTGTTTTAAGGTACGTGACACACAAACACCTGCTCACCTGTTTGAGTTTCAGTGTTGATGTGAGGAGGCTGAAGTCTCCAGTGAATGTTCAGACAATCCATTTCTGAAACGCATCAGATGAAGGCTCGGCTCAATATTCAAGAGAAAAATCTAGCGCGGTAAACAGATCAATAGCTCTCGTTTCCCTTTGGACAAGTGTTAATTAAACGGAGCATTTGATTAAAAATGAAACATAAGAAATAATGAGTGTGTATTATTGGACGTGATCTGTCCTTCAGGGGCTGCGTGAAGGAGATTGTGATTCATTTAAATGTATGACTAATGAAAGCCAGCCGTGCCATCAATAACACTTTCAATATTTCATGTCATGCAGGTGTTGAACACACATCACAATGATTGATCACAACTGTGCTGGCGTTCTGTCAAACGGATCTGAGACACAACTGAGAACTCCATCAGATCTCCTTTAAAGACTTTGCACATAGTGTATGTACAGCACATGAACACACAACGGCTCCTGATGTTCTGAGCGTTTGATGAATGATACGCTGGACATGTCAGACCAGCTCAAGGTGACTCAGTGTCTCAGTGGACGTGATGCAGTCGATATGTCACCTGACACAGATGTCCAACCGCCCATGTCATCAATATCATCATTCACAAAGTCACCAGCGGTCACACGCTCACATGCAACTGGTTGAGACGGGTGAGAAACGACACCAGAAGAACACTCAGTTGTGGTACAGTAGTAAAGTTAACTGGATTGTGAAGTGATGACATTACAGTGTTGTATAATAAAGTTTGTTTGGGGATATAAATGTGAGATATTCTGCTATTGAGTGTGTGTTTGTACTTCATGTCTGTGCAGTATGTAGTGTAGAGCGCTCCACCGGGGATCTACGGTGTCCTAGAAAGTAGTCAAGGTGTCTACACAAACACTCTTTCTGTACATGTTTGTTATGTATGTGTGTGCACTCTTTAAGTTTGAATATGAAAAGCGTTCAGTCACTGCTGAGAAAGTCATCGGCCTGCCCGTGAGTTTGTTCAGGGTGTTTCTGGGTATTCTTCATGGTTTCAGAGCACAAAAGTCTAATATCTGCCCAGACAAACATGTGTGTGTTTTTTCATGTGCGTTGCGACATCTCTGCGTGTGAAAAGCTCTTTGTAATGTAAGTGTGTTCCTGTAGGTTCAGTTTGTGTGTAACGTGAGAATCAAAGGCATCATCATCTCCTCATCATGTGTACAAACTGAGCGACAGAAACACAAGAAACTTGCTTCTAAACAGGATTTACAGCGTTACTACTTGTAATAATAATGATCCTCTACAATACATATCTGTAGCTAAAGGGAGAAAATATGTAAAGTTTGGGTACTAAAGGGGTAAGAGTGAGGAAGATTAAACATATTATTTATGAGGGAACTTTGAACTACTTGATTATAGTCTCAAAAAATCAACATCTATTTTGCACATTTCACATGTGATTGAAATAATATGATTATGCTCATAATCTCAGGAAGCATAATGGAAGTAACATGTGTCGTGACGCTGGTTTTAATTGCAATAAGGCGGCACGGAAACAATTTAATTGCATTAATGATGCTCTGATCTAGGTGCACACGTGCTTCAGTCACCAGATCATTCTAATAAAATGATGTTAATGAGATTTTTTAAACCTTTAAACTAACACGCTAATATCTAATATACCAGTGGTCTTCTGGTGAGCAAGCCAACTCGGCCCTGTGAGGACGAACCCAAACTCCAATTAGAAACAAATGGAGAAAACCCTCTCTGTCGGGAGGACCAGATCTCCTCTGACGTGTCACAGCTGCACTCACTGACTTTGATTTTCATCGTTTTAAAGTGATGATTACGTAATAAAATTGAAGATTCTCATAATACCATGTTTCATGTTGTGACAAACTGTACAGTCAGTGCCTGGCGTTTCATTCACTTTGATATTTGTGGGTGTTTTTTTCTATGGTCTTGGTGATTCTGGGTGTCAGGAGGCCCTCGGTGACATGACACCTGAAGAGCCGCTCGTTTCACAGGTCACAATCCAACCATTGAGACACAATCACCTCCTGAAACTCTGAGTGAACTTCACCGGCCGCTGGACTCGACTCACTCGTTCACACATTAATTGGTGGATGAGAGCGTGGAGCTCAGGAATAAATGGGAAGAGTTCTTGTCTGTGGCTCTCGGGTGTATTTCTGTGCTTGTTAGTGGTGTAAATTGTCTGGTGAGGCCTCCGGGGACATTCGCTGGAAACAGGTGTTTACTTAACCCAAGTCTACAAATTGGCTTTGAGGGGAGAGAATTTCTGTGCACAGAGAGAAATGAGAGCGAGAGAGAGCGAGCGAGGAAGAATATTTGCTTTGACAGGCGAGTCGATTAAGCAAATGTCCTTATCAAACGGCTCCGGCCGCGTGCCAGTGTTCACAGCTGTGTGTCGCGCTTCTCACTCGCCATGAAAGTAGACTGAAATCAGATTCAGTCCGCACGGGTTAGAGGTGTTACCCAAACCGTGAACGCTAACAAATTGTGAATATGCTAAATGCTGGAATGCTATTGGTCGAGGTGTTAACACATTAAACCTTTGGCATTAGATTAGTGTTGTTACACTCTCTGCTCTGCCAGAAATGAACCTTCAGTTCCGTCCCGTCAGATGGCGAAGGATCCATTTTAGAATTTTTATACAAAACAGACACAGTTACAGGAATGCCTTTGACAAAAGTTTTGTTTATACAAAACAGGGGAAAATGTTTTTGTATCACAAATTAAAAATAGCTATGTTTTACATTGGTTTAGATTGTTTCAATTGATCCAACTATGAAATCAAACAGTGTTTTATTGTGTAGCAAAAGTTGATGTTCAATAAGGGGGAAAATGGAGTGCTGACTGAGAAACGGAGGACAACATGGTTTGTAAACCTGAATCTGAACGCGGTGACTTTCTAAAATGTTTAAAGTACCTAAACAAAGACCAGGGAAGACAATAAAAATAAAGTAATAAATCACGCGTTGTGAATTTCTTCCCCATAGAAGTCAATTAATGGGAAACAGCTTAACAAAGCCTACCGAAACAACGACCACATAAAAACAAATTTCTATTAAATTCAAATCAAAACCACATGATTTGAAACAATCTTTCAGTGATGTATTCTTAGTGTGCACGTGACGCGCGCATCGACACAGGCCTGCTCGGTCCTAGTACTTCTCCATGGCGATGACGGCGTGTGGTTAAAAAATCATTACAAACCACCTTTAAAGTGAGGGGGCACAAACAGGATTTTGAATTGTGGGGATCATGTCCCCCCTGTCCCCAGTGGAGTCCCCCCTGATCCAAAGCAACTGACAGTGAATTCAGAATTAGTTTTATGACTGTGTGAATGCTCCTGCATTCTTATTTATAAATCTTACATCATTTACAGTTTTGTGTGCATGATGTGCGCCCTACAGTCTCAGTCAAATGTAATGTTTACGTGAATATAAACAGTGAAAGGACTCGACAGACATCAGTTTTCACCCTTGAGTGTTAAAGACATTGAATAATGTTGTGTGAAAGTGCTTCTGTATGTTGAATGTCCTCAGAGGAATTCTGTGAATTATTCAAAAGGACAAGGGCTTGATAATAGCCGATTGTATTGGCGTCATTAGAACGCTGTTTTCTCTCTCCACTTTGCGCTCTTACTTTCAGAATGCAAATTGAAACCGACGGTGACCTTCTGAATAACAACACTAGATGATGATAGACAAAACCAAACCATTTTGTTTCAGTGTAATAAAGGAAATAAGGCCAGGATGTTTATTTCCCGTATGAAAACAGCATAGAGTACAAGAGCGGTTATGAAAATGTTAGACTTTAATATGTTTTTCTCTCTGCTCCCTTGAGCTGGGATGCATTTCTGGCATGGATTAAAAACTCGAGTCCCTTTTAGTCCTCCGGATAAGATGATGTGACAGTATGATCACACAGCACATGTGCAGTGTTTAAACACGATTTATCAGAGCAATTACACCTCAAACGCTCCCGACAGCTGTGTGCGTGAGCGAGAGAGAGAGAGAGACATGCCATGTTCAGGTGTGCCAGTTTCACATGGTGTCAATCATACACAAACAGGCCTTTTTTACTCTTAGATATTCTGTTATACAGTTATTCGTGATAATCTGACAGCTGATGAACAGAACACACTTCTCCTGTCACAGCGATGCTTCAAGCGATCAGCCATCAATGAACACCACCGTCAGCACATCTGACTCTAAACCACATCACTGAATGAAGAACATCACCTTTGAAGAATCATTGGGCCTCATTCATGAAACATTCACAAATATACAAGTAAATTCATAGTAATCTGTCCGTAAAATGGAATTTCCTGAAAACGTTTCTCCGGATTCATAAACACTTCATAAATGTGAGATTTGATGGTAAAATGTGTGTGAATTCCAATCATTCATAGACAGGGCACGCATGCACGCTCATTAATTAGCATAATCCCGCCTATGAATTGCAGCTATGCAAATTACGTATCCAGGACTGTTGGAATCCTCTGGACTTCATTCTCTGGTTTGGCACGTTATGTTGCATAAATACTGTACATAAGAGACTAATAGGCTATATGTGTATGTCCACTGAAGTGTTTTAGGCAGCTAAAATAAGACCTGGTGCTCTTCTAAAAACCAGCTGGTGGCATCTGAGAATGCTTTGGAGGCACTGCGCGTTATTCCAGAGATGCGTTGGTTGCTGGGATTTGGAATATCCAGGACAGTTAAATGTTTCTAGTATCTTATTTTGAAAAATATTACTGAATGCAAATCGCAGTAATCAGCAGTATTAACTTCTCCATTGTTGTGTGTGATGGTTGGTCGATGTAGTGTCTGTCCCGCCACTTCACTTGTCTGTGATTGGATGGCTGTGTAAAACAGGACAGTGACGAGCTCAGTGTTTTGCCCATAGTTAAAAATGATAAAAACTTGTGAAATATCGTTATGATACACAGTGCATCCTAATGGAGCGTCATCGGTTTTGTTTAAAAGAATACAGAATGTTTGAATGTTTCATGCACCGTTAACACGTGGCAGGGCAGGTTTACATTTCTTTCGGATGCTACCAACAAACATTTTGAAAATACAAATATTTTCGTAAATTCGAAAATGTTTGTCAGAATAACTTTACGAACGAGTTACACACAAAAATCATTTGACGCGTATTTCATGAAAGAGGCCCATTCTCATTATCACACTACATGACAGACATCCACATTACACCACAGCACTAAAAGAGTCAGAATCAGAAAGAGCTTTATTGCCAAATATGTTTGCACATACAAGAAATTTGTTTTGGCGACAGGAGCTTTATTCAGTACACAGAATCAACAACAACAGTACAAAGAGACCACAACACAATAGATTACAGTACACAGATGATTTAAATAAGGGCCTAATGGTATAAAAAATAAAGAATAAAGATATAGAGAGTAAAGCTATGTGTGTATGTTAATATGTCAAGTCAAAATTAGAATAGACTATCGTACAAGGTATGTGCTTTATACAGCAGAATGAAATATAATTTACAGAAAAAGTTGTATAAAAAATAGATAGTGTATCATCTGGAGGATATAACTATTATTGCACAGAGATATTAATTGCGCGGTGGGTAAATACCTTTAACTGTTCAAGCTGTATTAGTGTCTGGTTGTGTTGGTGCTCAGTGTTCTGAAGTGTTGACCAGACATCAGCATTGTGAAGAGATGATGGTCCAGGGTGATCTTCTGAGCCCTTTCCTCACTCTGGATGTCATCAGTTCTTGGAGGGTGGGCAGGGGAGCACCAGTGATCTTCTCAGCAGTCCCAACCGTCCTATGTAGTCTTCTGATGTCTGAGCCAAACCAGACAGTGATGGATGTGCAGAGGACAGACTCTATGACTGCTGAACAAAACTGATTTATCAGAGTTTGTGGTAGATTGAACTTACATTTACATTTAGTCATTTAGCAGACACTTTTATCCAAAGTGACTTACAAGTTGGGTAAACGATGGAAGCAATTGGGTCAACATTAGGAAGCAAAAAGCATAAGTGCAATAAAAACATGTCTCAGAAAGCTTACTACAGTGTACAGAGCTAATATATATATATATATATATATATATATCTTTATATATAGATAGAGTAGAAAAGATGTAGAAATCAGGAATGATCGGATGGGTGTTGACAGAAGAAATATGTTTTCAGCCGATTCTTAAAGATGGCGACAAAATCTGCTGATCTTGTAGCAGCAGACAGATCATAACACAAATGTGGAACCGATCCAGAGAAGGTTTGTGAGAGAGATTTTTTACCTTTTTGGGATGACACCACAAGATGTCGTTCGTTTGCAGAGCACAGGGATCTGGGGGGTACATAAGTCTGCATAAGTGAATGAAGATAAGGGGGTGCCAAGCTAGTGGTGGTCTTGTAGGCCAGGAGCAGAGTCTTGAATTTGATGCAAGCGACTATAGGGAGATGTTCTGGAAGATGTGATGGTTGATGAGCCCAGTTGAATGGAGCACTTAAAGTGTTGTAAACTGTTTACAGTCTTACTTTATGAATTCACATGTGTGTTACAATGAGCGGTAAAACAGTCATGTGGTAATTTAAGCTTTCATCATAAACATAATAACACATGATGAGATGATGTGCGGTGGAGCGCTGTAAGAACTGAACCAGCCATCTTTTGATTAAGAAACACAGGAAAGTTTTCACATGTCTGTTATTCTGAGCGTTCTCCCTCGAGCAGACATATGTTGTGTGAATCTAACAGTCGGTGTGAATCTCAAGGCTGCGCCAGCTCCAGACTAACACTGTTAAAAGCTTCACAGTAAGATGTTCAGTGATTTACCCAGAGAGAGAACTCTCCTCCTCAGACGTGTCTGGAGCTGATCTTCAGAGTCCCGTCACGTCTCCGGTCTGACGTCTGCTCATCTTTACACCAGGTGAAGAAGTGGCTGTATTAGACGTGTTATGAAGAGGAGAACGGTGTGTGATGTCGCACTGCAGTCATCCGTGTTTTAATGTGGGATATTTAAAAGAAAATTGCCGTGCAGACGTGAAGAGCAGCCGTGTTGTGAGCACTGTAATATCCTGAACGTAAATTGTCATCTGTGACAGAAGATTGAAACAAAATGCCTCTATTATGGAGAGCTCAATCTTATCCAGTGTTTTAATCCCGTGGAGTATTACCAGATACATTTTTAATAAATTCACTGCAGTTAAATCTGAGGTGAATAGCTCTTCTATGACAGAACCCTATCGTATCAATGAAAATCTCTGTGAAAATCCAGTTTAGACAATTAAACAGGGTGTAGAATAGTGACGTAAAGACCTACACGAGGTGTCCATAATCTCATGTGCAGTACATATCCAAACGCAGTCTCACAAGAATATGTGACCAACTGTAATCTATTCATTTGTGTTTACTTACACGAATTTACACCTTTTTTCATGTCAATCAGAACCACTTTTAGTCTAATGTATTTTAAAATCTTTCATATGTATAAATATATCAACTCAATCTGATGGGACTTCATACCTATGTTTTGTAATGATTTGACTTTTTCCCTGTGAGGTCAGGGGGCGAGGTGAGGGCAGCCATTATCATTGTTTTGTCACCTTGTGTAACTTGCGTTTTTAGCAAAATTAGCCTTTGCCACGGTGATTTTAGGGTTTGGACTGAAGTAAGGTGTTGGTCAACCACATCCTAAAATATGTATGACTTCTTTAGATAATTTAGATTTAAGAAAATAAATGCGATTGCTCTCCTCACAAATCAACTGTTTCCAGCTTTTCACTGACATCTGTTAAGTGCAGAGGACTAGTGCTGCTTTGAGCCACATTCAGTGTGAGTCAAATACTCAAGTGCTGTTCAAATCAGAGACTCTACTGACGTCATTTTGAAATTGGTGACTTGTAACTTGCAATGGAGCCATTTTCGCTGCAAGGCCTCTGTACTTTTACTTAAGTGTGGTTTTCAGGTACTCTTCACACCTCTGGATTCAGACACATGAACTGAAAATGGAATCAGTTCTCGAATTCTGCAGATCTCTGTACAGTGACCAGTGTTCTAAACAAGACATTTATGCAAATATATAGACTGAAAACACAAAGACCTCCACCACATCTATTCATTCGGATCTATCTCACACAGGTTTTGCATGGATCTCATCACCTTAATAACAAATAATGAATGTTCAGATTCGCAGATCCTTCACTTCAAACCAGAAAGAGAAAAGTCTCTCTGTAGATACAAGTGATGAAGACACATCTCCACAGTTAACAGTGTGAAATATTACTCTTCACATTCTTGCTGAACCACCTCTGGTTCTGTCCTATCTGTCATGTTGCACTTCACACATCTGTGTGTCTATCTTCTCCTTTTTCTATCATGATGTTTTAGATGCAATATTATTCTTTTGATGATCTTTTCCTTAATTTGACTGTTTTGTTGTTTTCTTTCTATTTTTAAGGGTTTTTGCAAACTGTCAGAAGACAATCGTACAAAGGATTTCATTGCATGTTGTACTGTGTATGGCTGTGTATGTAACAAATATAACTTGGAACTTGCTTTTAGAAAGCACAAGAGAACCTCTGGTAGTTTTCTTTAACACATTTAAGTGCCATTTTAAATGCAACTTTTAAAACTTCAGGCTACAAATGGATGAAGATATGTTCCAGGGTTTTATGGAAGTGTTTTCTTATATTGTTATATAACTCTAATTTTATTACTCTTTAAATTAGTCATTAAAATCAAGCAATACTTACAGTTCTAACATTTTATATTTTTACATAAATTTTCCAAATTTTTGGACTGTCCGAATCCATGTAATTTTTATTTTTCGCCATACATCTTTCTTATTAGTACTCCTTTTATGTTTGTCACTGAGTTTTGCAAATATCTAACCAGTAAAATGTATAAAAAAGAGTTGGTCAAGTTTGACAACACAGCATGTAATCATTTAAAAAGTACAGTAAATTTGGACATACAAGATTTTAGAAGGACAGCGACGATTTGGAATTATGCAAAACAGAAGAAAGAGAGTTAAATCATACATTATATTACATTATTATTATATAATAAATACTGTATATTATTGCAAATCATCCATAAGATGCAAGATATGGCCATGCTATGTGTATGAATAATTGTCTGTAAAATTTTAATCAGACGTACAAGCAGAGATTTGTTCAACAATAAACAATAAGATAAAACTGAAATATTTGTTCTGTTAAATCTAATAAACACATGGTAATATATTCAACATCATCACATGACATTCCCATGAAGCAGAAACAGATTCAATTTTCTTCAATCTTGATCAATGTCAAAAGCTTCATGACGGGAGACTGAAGCGGCACGAAACAATATGTTTGGGTATTTAATGGTCAATAGAATCAAATGAAATTCACTTCATTCGAGAACAACAACAGCACAGAATGAAGAGAACATCAGCTCACAGAACCTCATTCATGAATCCAGAGCTGAACGAATGTCTGTGCAAATCGCTCGTGAAACCATTCTAACGTGAATCGTCACATTGAAATGAGCGCTTCCATTTACATAAGAATGGTTTTCCCAACGATTTGCACAGAAATTCGTTCCGCTTGTGTTTCAATGATGAGAGTCATTATGTGAATGAAGATTGCCTAAAGCGGGAACACACAGTTCTGAATCCACATCACCTCAACTATCTTCTGGACCTCAAGCTCAGTATGTGTTCACAACTAAATATGCCTTTGTTAAAACAGAACTCAATGACACTCAAATCACGATTCTGGATTCACCATTACAATATTCACAATATCTGTAAGAAAATGTAAGAAATCAAACTGAAATTCAAAAAACTTCCTGAACCGCTCTGAAACATAAACCTCTATTTTAACATATAAAATAAAATCTTCTCAAAGCACAACATTAAATATAAACGAATCATTAAAAAAATGGAATATGTAAATGCAGGTCAATTTTGTAAACATATTGTGAAAATATCATATAAATATAATAATATATATAACACTTTTGTACAGCAATGTTTTGTGCCACAAATATCATGACACCCCTAAACACACGGAAACAACACTGAGCATTTACAGTGACACATTCATACTTCAATCCAAAATTTACATGTGTTCATTAGATTATAAGACACTGAAAATCATAAAGAAAAACACTAAACATCTGTAACAATTTACACTTAAGCAAACATTAACATTTTAATACATTTAACATCTATAAATGTGACCTGAATTATAGTCTGTGTGTGGATGCAGCAGAATCAATGAAGAGTAAAAGAGTAAAACATCCTTACAGTAAACTATCACACGGATGAGGAGGTTTACCTGTAAACACACGTGTGTTCATGATGCTTTTACACTTCAGCTTCATCTTGGTTCATGTGTTCTATTACTGAAATCATCCATCAGTGCAGTAAAACTGTCCCATCAACACACATCAAACTCATGACATCTGCTGAGAGAACCACCGTCTGCTGACATGAATGAAATATCATAGAAATTTCTGTTAAATATTATTTAAAAAATGTGTGACATCAGTAACACTTTACATTAAGGTTCCCTTAATGTAAAGTGTGAATTTCTGTGAACTGTGAATTTCAATAAAATCTTTAACTTGGCACGTAACCACAGCTAGCCGTGTATTAAAAGATTTTAATGCACTTCACGGAGGCAACCACCCACGTCGTTTAATGCATGGCTAGCTGTGGATTATCCCTTACTTAATAAACACATTTATGAATGCTTTATGAAGGGAACCTTAATGTGAAGTGTTACCAACAATAACAAAGAACAATATATGTCTTGCACAACAATTTTGTAAAATGTTGTATGAAAACAGTCACTACCGGAAATAAAGGATTTAGATGCACAAGCTTTTTATTTATGTAAGTAGCAATGGATTGTATGAAATAACACTGACACAAGTCTTTTCGGTCATGATAATAAATCAATGTTGTGTTGTTACAGATCTCAGTCATTATGAAGGTCATTATGGGATGTCGTTTCTCTGTTTTAATCTAGACAATGAGACACAGATGATCAAACAGAGCTGGGATCACAGTCACATGTGGAGGATTCAACTGAACACATGATGAATGACACACTGAAGCGACGATGGTTTCACAGAAGAAGCCAAGGAAGGGTTGCGGAACATTTGCAGCTTTGAAGAAGTTTATTAAATGATCCGAAATAAAGATCAAAACAAAGAAACTCACATGACAAACTGAAAACTAGAATCAGAACAAAAGATCTCACAGGACAAACACCAGATGAACACAATACAACAACTGACAAAGAGGACAAAAGAAACACTAGGGACAATCATTTACACTGAACCAATAATCAAAGAAAGTACAATGAACTACAAAATGACACGAGGATACAGGAACTCAGGAAAACAAACTAAAAGTCCACACAGCAGGAAATCATCAAGAAATCGTAACACATCCAGTATGATCAGACACTCGTGTTGTGTTGAATGCATTTGTAAAACATTAATGAATGGTCTCTCCAAAATAATAAGTAAATAATAATAATAATAATATTTTTCCTCTCGCGTAATCATCGAGCTGTATATAAGCATGTACACATAGTTCAGTGTGTCTATCATCCAGAGATGGTGGAGCATTACAAGACTCATGACAGATTGAAATGATTATGGATTGGAAATGATATGTCAGACCTGAGGTGAACTGTCATTAGCGGCGTGTTTCTAACAGACGGTCTGCTGTGTGTTATCATGTCAAACGCTGGGGTTAGAAATGCTCGACTCATTTCTGATGTCAGCAGACCGATGAATGCGCTCATGTGATGCCCAAATATGTAAAGACAGATGAGGTCGAGGGTGAAAATGAGCTGTGAAAACACATCATAAATCAGATTCAGAAGTGATGTTTGCAGTGTGGATCATGAGCTGATGGAGACTCTGTTAAGGTTTTGAGGGCTTAAGACATCGAGAGGAACTCCTGCAGTATGATGGATTGAGTTGAACTGGCTTCAGTACTTGTTTCTTTTGACACCTGTGCACTTGTGGTAAATTTGATCTGGAATTCCAAAAGAACAAAATGTTATTGTGGCACATGAACACATTCACTGCTGAATACAGATTCTCTATTCAATGTAAGTGTGCTTTATTGCCACGACATGAAACTGCACATTTCTAAGTAGTGCCAATAGTTTACAAAGATGTAATATGTAGCCAATGTAGTGCTACACTAAAGAAAGTGAAAAAAAGACATAAATAGAGATTAAACAGATTTACAAAAGAAATACAAAGGAGAATAAAGAAGTAAACGTAAACTATATGAGAGAGAGCACACAAAATTAAATACAATTGTATTAATAATTCTGCAATTATAAAAAAATAAAAAATAATTGCATTGATAAATTACTTGTTAGACCATAACAATACATGAAAATCAAACAGACTCTCCTTCTCTCATTCGATACAAACTACAAAATATTTAAAAGCTGTATATAAAAAAAAACTCGAATAAAAAGTCGAATATTAGTATATAACATGAAATCTCTGTGTCTCTCTCTCTCTCTCTCTCTCTCTCTCTCTCCTCTAAACAGCCCCTCCCCTATCATCAGCTCCTCTACACTCCCCTTCAGTGATGCTCGGCGCCTCCTCCTCTCTTCTCTCGTCAGCACCAGACGGACTCTCTTCTCTCTCTCTCTCTCTCTCTCTCTCTCTGGGATATTTCCTCCTCGCTTCGTTATTTCACTGTCGAGTGATTCTCACATGCGAACCGCCGGATTTCTCCCTCTTGAGTATGAGAGGGACTGAGAAACCGAACCAGAGACACATCCAGATCGAGCGTGATGATGCGCGCCGCCGGACCCGGAGCTTCAGCACAACTTTAACGCAGCTCGGAGCGTCGCGTTCCCGACACACGGGAGGATCCGTTTCAGGTGAGTCTGATCGCATCTGAGCTGAAGCGCGAGGTTCTGATAGATATCTGTGTGTGTGTGTGTGTGTGTGTGTGGCGAGGATTTGCTGGTTTGTCTCATGCGTGGATTTAGACACAGAGATGCGGATGTGGACTGCAGATGCTCAACATTTGAGGAAAGACGCGGACGATGATGGGGGGGAACTGCAGTGTGTGTGCGTCCAGTCTTTTCACCATATAGCAGAACGACTAAAGTGTTCAAGTTTGGATGTGAATTAATCAGGTTCGTGTCTTTGCTGAGTCAACAGATTAAATGTCGAATTCACAAAAGGATCGGAGATCATGTTAAGAACGAATCATGCTTTAATTTCTCGACTCTGTCAAGAGAGAATACGGGACGCACGCACAGATATTCTGCATTCAGGGTTGTGTACAGTATAAAATAAATGTAAGCACATCTACATTTTCTGCTGCAATTGCAAAGTCAACAAACATGACTGCAGCACACACACACACACACACACCGAAAGAGAGAGAGAGAGAGAATCCTGATTCCGGCCGAAAGCTCCCCGAGCCTTTGATTGTGGATGCTATGAATCCTTCACATTGATATTAAGATGCTGTGTGTATGATGGGTGGTGAAGAGGAGGTTTTGCTGGTCGTGACTGTGAGCGCTGAGGGCATCGAGATGAAGCTGGAGGTGAAGTTGAGCGAGTGTGTTTCTGGAGCTCGACTGTTGGGGGAGCTCTCGCACTTTTGCGCTCCACGTCAAGTTTGACTTTGAAGCTTTTGGTAATTGAGCGATTATGATGGACGCGGGGCGACTGGCGCGGGCACGGCCCAGAGTTCCACAGCGTTTTTCCGGGACGCGTCCCATTACTGGTGCAGTGAATCAAATGTGGTCGATATGCACTTTTCATCTGGTCACATTATGCAAAATTGTGATGTCCTGTCAATTTTAATGATCGGGTTGCAGCAAGCTCTTAGCTGATGTTTTTCTCATTTCTGGTTGGAGGGAGCGCTGCTGGAGCCGTTAGGTGTTGTTACATTAACATAAAAATAATCTGTTTGTTTTGCTTGAAAACCGCAGCAATGCAATAAATGCAATACGTGCATGCAAACACAAACAATTCGTATTATTGTCTAATGTCCGACGAGCACAAACAAACTGAACATGTGAGCATTTGTCCACTAAAGCTTCAGGCGAAGAGCTTTTCACAGGTGCACATGGCAGCGGAGCGTTCACCTGCGCACCTGCGTGACGCTCAGACCTGCACCTCACCATCCCTAACAAAGACCAATAAAGAAGAGAGGTGATCCGTCATGTCGTACGCTCGGTCAGATGAGAATATCAATGGCGAAGCGGCTTTGGCAGAGGGAATAATGAGGACTGTCTCATGCTGGCAGCCGTCGCATTGGCTGCGATGTGAACGGGTGCAGCTGGAGATCTTGGCGTTCTGTTTTTCAGGAAGAATGCTTTCTGAGGTGATGTTCTGTGAGCGTCTGTGCGTCTGTTGTGTCACAAAGATGACAAACTCATGCTCACGTTACATTTATCATCAGTCGTCCAGCTCATATTTACAGGCCAGGGTCATGAGAAGAAGTGAAGATTTATTATTTATAAAACACATGGATTTTTTTCATACGGATTTATTATCAAGCAGCTGTGCAGCAGTGTTAGTAGCCTACACAAAGAAACATTGACCTTCATAGTTGTCACAGTGGAACCTGCCAGTAAACTGCCTATTATGGGATGTAGTGTAAGAATGCAAGTGACTTGACTTCTGCAATTTCCAAATTGTAAAGCAATAATAAAAGATCTGTTTTGCCATCAAATATTGAATAATTATAAATGAATGACATTGAAAACACACGTGACAAATGATCTTGTGTTGAGAATACAGTTCATGCTTTGATTTCAAATATCTGTTGTTTTGTGATCATTAACACACAAAATGCTGCTACTGAAAACACAAAATCTTATAGTTACAGAGATAATTCTAGTCAATAGGAAACATTCTCGAAACATTGGCTAACCTTCTCAGGACGTTCTTTTGATCAACATTATATATCATTGCTAAGCGTTATGAAAACATAATTCTCGCAGTGACAATGGAACGTTTAAAACATTCAGAAATAATGTTTTCATAACTTAATGGGAATGTTGGCAGAACTTTATAGTATTAGCTAGCTGTGACAACTAGCCCCGATCCCTCTGCTTCAATGTCCCTATGTGAGCCATGTTGAACATAAGCTGATCTGCAGGAGAGATATTTTCCAGTTGTTTTGTGATGAGAGTAAAGTCCTCAGCGATGATGGCATGAGAGCGGAGGAGCTGATGTCATTATAACATCACAGCGGCGAGTGTCTCTGGTGTTCTTATTAATGCAAGACTTTAAGCAGATAATACCAGCACTTCTCGCTCTGGGATGTAATAATTGCGAAGCGCGGTAAAAGTCAATCTCGGGCTTTGGGTGATCTCAGAACACCTTGTGTTAACAGAAATTAGCCGGCTGCTAAAATTAACCCGCTGATAATAATCCTGCTATGCTAATATGAAATGTACACGGGGAGCGCTAAACGAATATATCGCCGGATCAATTGATGTAGAGCGACGACTTCTTTCCAGTCTTGTTGAATGAAGATCAGAATCAAACATTTATGCTTTAAATATTGCATATCCACAGAGAGAGAGAGAGAGAGAGAGATGACAGTTAAATGTGAGTTGTACGTCTCTATCCACAGACGCTGTAGATCTATATATTAGGTTCCATCATTGATGTTCTGAATGGTTATTACCGTATTGTAGTGACGGTCTCTGGGCCTGTAATGTCACATGATATTAGTTCAGCAAACATATGCACATCAGATCGATCCACTTTATGGACTTCTGTAACGTACAGCTGCGCTTCTCAGCCGAAGGGTCGTGAACTAAAGACCTGATGGATGAGAAGATGAAAACAGCGCTGCGTGTGAAATCCTGCAGTGTTACGAGAGCTGAAGAAAAAGAATGAATGACATTCAAACTGGTTCATATCAGCAAACTCACGATTTCAAATGCCAGAAAAATTATCAAAATTCACAATTTTAAGGTTGATTTTTATTTACATTGAACTATTTTAAGAGAGTTTTACATACATTTACAATCCGAAATTAAGTGCTTCATTTATTTTTCATTATATAGGAAATGCAAATCAGAGATGAGACTTTTAAAATACAATACAATCAATACATGTCTCCTAGTAATCAAATGGACTCAGATGTTTCTCCTGAGAAAGAGTCAAAAATGTCTCAAATGTGTCGTCAACAATGTGTCAAACTGAGCTCAGATTGAAGATCAACTCAAACATTTCTCATCAAATCCAGATGATTTCACCTCTACAGTCTACATTCATTTACACCTCCAGACTCTTCATGGATTTTCTGATGTTTTTGTTTGTATTTCTAAGCAAGTTGACTTAAATGAAACACACTCGAGAAATCCATCAAATGTCCTGAACTATGAAACAGAAGTCCGTGAGCAATACGTTTGAGAGAATGTCTCAGTTCATTGGAAGTGTGTGTGATGTTGTGTGTGTGTGGGTGAGTATGTGATATTGTGTGTGTGTGGGTGAGTATGTGATGTTTCACTGTGTGTGTGTGTGTGATGTTGCACTGTGTGCGTGTGTGTGCATGCGGCACTGTGTGCGTGTGTATGTCTGTTTGTGATGTTGTGTGTGTCTGTGTGGATGTGTGTGTGTGTGTGTGTGATGTTGCACTGTGTGTGCATGTGTGTGTGTGTGATGTTTCACTGTGTGTGCATGTGTGTGTGTGTGTGTGTGATGTTGTTCACATGCTGTTTCAGTCTTCAGTTATGGTCTGTACAGAATGACTGCTGTTTTATTGGGTTTGGAAATGAAAGGCAATTAAAAGGCAATAATGAAAAGCTTTGTGGTCTGTAGGGGCTGAGCTGTTTATTGTTTCTGATAATTGCCGTTTATATTTTCTCACTTTTATGATCTACCTCATCATTTGTGTGACAGTAGGACTGGATCTTCACAGTGGTCGTCTCCGCTCATGGCAGCGTTCTTGTCTGAAATGAATGTGTTGATATTTGAGAATCCGGTGAGATTTGTAAGTGGATTGCTCTGAGGGAGGTTTTCATTAGACTTTTCTGAAAGTCTTCAGTAGCTCTGCTATATTTCCCCTGTCTTCACTTTCATATCGTTTAATAACGGCTCAGAAATATGTGCATGAGTTTGCTGGAGGAAACTGTGCACGTATGAGTTAAATGACAGTACAAATCACAAACTAGAGCCCGGTGTTGTGATGTGGAGATGGTGTTAATGTCACACAGAAGTACAGTATATAAGTTGATTTCTGAAAACATCTTACAACACACTCTTAGCCCTTCACACTGCACTTAATCCTGGGTTATCTTCATTCTAAACCCTGCTTTTAACCCCGGGTAAAGGAATGTTTCACACTTGTGGAATGCAGAACAACGAGTTATTTGGTTATTCAAAGATTTTTTTTATTCAGTCAGTTTGACGCTGCAGAATTAATCCAATCATAACCGTTGACACTGCAATATGCAAATGAGAATGTTAGTGATGGACAGTGTGAAACATCAGGTTATGATGGCCCTAATGTAACGGAGGCATGCTAGTGTAGAGCTGTGCAGTATGTAAACCTCACGCTAGAGACTGCGGTCTTTAGCCTCCTCACTAGAGCGCATGATTCCCATGCTGGACCGACCCGGTTCGAGGCCCGCTGAGAGCGGTGCGGAGCATTCCGGTTACACTAACACACAGGGTTTCTGCCAATCTCATATTAATCTTGAGTACCTATAGAGTAGTATTGCATACTTCGTATCTCCGAAGAATATGTAGTTTGATCACATTTAGAAAAGAGAGATACAGCTTTACGATTGTTTCTGAAAACATACGGCGCGTGGGGGGGGGGGGAGGTAGACTGAACTAAATTGTCAACAAAACACAGATATCAGTTTCACTCACCGCATGTCCGCCATCTTTTAGCGCTGGGACGGCTCCATATACAGTATCAGTTTCAAATCATATGCACCATTTATGATAACATTTATCACTCAAATGCAGTGAACAAACAAACACCAGAACAACACCAACATATAATCTCTCTCTCTCTCTCCCTCCTGCACACAAGTGAAAGTGACGTCTGCGCATGCTCCTTCTCCTGCTCTCCTGTGGCCATGCTGCGTTCTTTTCCAGAGATTTGTCCAATAAGGGACTAAGAAAAGTTGTTACAAAACAGTTTTATATGTTCGAAAAAACTTTCTGAAACCTGTACTGTCACTGGGGGAGTGTATCGAGCCCAGAAATACTGCGTCATACGCCCAACTCGTTTTTTAACAAGCTGACCATGTTAGCATGAGAAGACAGCACGTTTAACATTGTAAAGAAGTCAGAATTCATGAAACACAGAGAGAGAGAGAGAGAGAGAGAGAGAGAGAGAAAGAGAGAGAGAGAGAGAGAGAGAGAGAAAGAAAGAGAGAGAAATAAATATGCAGAATTTTTATAGAAGAGTTACTTTGCAAAAAACGTAAACTTCAATAACTAATTTTTCTATGATGATATCATGTTTTGTATATTGTGTTTTATTGTGTTGTTAGCAGTATTTGTTCGAGTTATTAACAAATAATCTAAACAAAGAAACTGCAGTTTGATTGATATTAGTTGGAATGCACAATAAAAAAACACAATCCTTTATTTTTCTTCAAGTATTATAATAAGTGTAAAAACCTTATTGTATGCATTTAAATTCTTCAAATTATTACAATTCATGCTCAGATCCAGCTGATATTTTACAGATTTAATGTTTATTGTTTAAATAACTTAAGTGTGTTTAAAGTAAAAATACACTAACTGGACACGTTGAAGCTGAAAAAGAAGAAAACATGAACAAGACCTTTATAGTCTCTGGAGGTGTGTTTGTATAAAAGCTGTCGAACTGAATATCTGTCTCGTTCCTGTGACATTCATAAACAAACTCATTATGATCGTCAGAAGAAGCGTGTTTAAAGCGTCTCTCTTTATCTCACAGCTGAAATGAGATGTAAGTTTTAAATACTGAGCTCTTGTGAGGGAGATGAGAAGCCCTGCAGAGGCGTCTGACCGGCGACTGTTTTCCTCTGATCTTCATAAATGATTAAAAGCTGTGGTCATTTAGAGCGATTAACCTCAATAATTCACACAATTATGTCATTAAAGAGCCGAATGAAAGGCTTCGCTGGAGCTCGGTGGACCTCCGACTGCTCACGC